>NC_064811.1:183835819-184135819 GCF_023721935.1 Panthera uncia
AAAAAAAAAAAAAAAAAAAAAAAAAAAAAAAAAAAAAAAAGAATAAACAAACATTAAATTATATATATATCTATATATATAGATATATATAGATATATATCTATATATAAATGATAAATGTTTGAAGTAGAAATTAGAAATGGTTTGTTTAAAAGTTTCGATTTCAGTCACAGTAGGAGGAAGTGGTGGCATTTTAAAGTAATGAAGGTCATTTTGATTTTCTGTGCAGGGGCCATCTTTATCATTGAGAACCTGGATTATGAAAGCTCTCATGAATATTACCTGACTGTAGAGGCCACTGACGGGGGGACACCTTCATTAAGTGATGTGGCCACTGTGAGCATTAACGTAACCGATGTCAATGACAACTCCCCTGTGTTCAGCCAAGACACCTACACAGCAGTGATCAGCGAAGATGCCGTCCTTGAGCAGTCTGTCATCACGGTGTGTATTTCCTCCCCTACCGTGTTCTTCTTCTGGATCTTTGCAAGAAATTTCAGGAAGACCGATTCAGTTTTTGTTGTGGCCTTACTCGAAAATAATTGGAAGATGGGGAAATGTCTTTTGTTACCCTAGTCAATTACTGACTCTATTATAAATGATTGCCTTATAACAGCTAGTTATTGATGGCAGAAAAGCTTGCTTCATAGACCCCTTCCTCAGCTGTCTCCTAAGTAGGAGCGTGATGTCTTCTAGGTTATGGCTGACGATGCTGACGGACCTTCGAACAGCCACATCCGCTATTCAATTACAGATGGCAATCAAGGAAGTCCATTTACAATTGACCCTGCCCGGGGAGAAGTAAAAGTGACCAGGCTTCTCGACCGGGAAACAGTACGTGCAAAACTTTGGCTTAAATTGTTTACAGATTACCAAGTCGGTAAATAGAAGCTCCTTGTCCACTTAACGGGAGGCACCAGAAGGGTACAACCAACCTTGTTCTCGGGCAGTGAGAAGTAAGACCTAAATACTGGAAAAGCAATTCCGGTACGAAAATCTCTAGAACAGAAGAGATGTGTTTCATACTGATAGAAGTTTGCATAACAAAAGTTCCTGTTCAGGAAGAAACTACTATGGGCTCTGGTGTTTGGAGGCACTTCATGGAGCTAGAAGCTGGGTTTTCAGTAGTGGCAGGCTCAGAAAGCCATAGGTGTGGAGAGGCGAGTCGCCGTGAGGAACCGCATGAACAGAGACGTGGAAGATGTGGCAGGTACTTAGGTGATCCTACTAGATTGTGTTGGAGTAGAGGAGTCCTGGTGAGAAGTGAGGGGCGCGTGCTAGGACGGGGTTCTAGGAACAGAGCAGAGGTTCACGCTGGCTGCTGCAGGCACAGGGAGCCGCTGAGTATTGGGGAGCCCGGGAGCGACTCGCCGAGGTGACTGTGCGGGTGAGCACCACGGTAGGCCTGAGTGGGGTGTAACATCGTGAGCCACCAGGCAGGTAGGAAGCCCAGGGCCCGGGGCTCCGTGGTGAGACACCGAGAGGCTGATTGGGAAGTGCCGTGACGCGCGAGCAGACAGATGCAGAAGCTTCGTGAAGGAGGCCTTAGAGTCTGTGAAGCTGAGACACGGCTCTGTGTAGGAAGCGGTGGTGGCCGAATGCCGGCTCCCCTCCGATGTAATGGTAATGGGGTGCTGTAATGGGGTGGTGCCCTCTGAGCGAAACGGGGCATTGTGGGGCTGCGGAAGCCTAGCGCCGGGAGAGGTTGTGGCACATGGTTTTTGACGTTGTTTTAGAGGAGAGTGATGTACGTAAGTAGAAATACTCAGCCAGGATTCAGAGAGTTTACTCAAACTTCAGAAACTCGAAAGCCAGGAACACGGAGATGGCACAGGCCTCCGGAGAGGATTGTGGAGGCAGTCCGAGGTGATTAGATAAATGCGAGCAACTGACGAGAGGAAAGCCAGGCGGAAGTTCTGTCCCTCGTGTGTCTCTCCGTCCCTCTGCTAACACTCACAGGCAGGGAGCTGCCTAGGGAGGTCATGAAGCGAGGAAGTGCAAAGATAGGACACTGCTGATCAGAGAGTCTAGTTTCAGAACAGTAACAGGTAAAGGGAAGATTAGAGGGACTTGGGGAAATAGTGATGAGCTACCTCCTGAAAGGCCGAATTCTTTCATTCCTTCTCTGACCTGTTCTTTTGAGCAGAGACTTTCCAAGAGTTTAGGAAGCATGACTGGTTAGCCTTCAGGCTGCTGTACTGTTGGGCTGAACAGATTTAGGACTTGTGACCGGTGCGCTTGTCCGCTCCTTTAATGCGCTAACGTCCGACAGGAGCCCGCAGAGGAGATGGCGCGTGCGCCCCAGGCCATTTGCCCTTCTCTGTTGGGCATCCTTTAGGACTAAGTCGGCAGAACATCCGCTGGGGATTTAGCCCCCTTTCTGGCTTCTTCCACCTCTCATTCTGGAAGGAGAGAGCTTAACAGGGGACTGCCCTAGAACAGAATCTACCGAACTCTATACAGCTTCTTTTGATGAGGTCAGTTTGTCCTGAGAGAGTCAGACAGCTGGCTGCGGTCCACGTGTAAAAGCGATGGGGGAGGGTGATCTGGAGCGTCCTGAGGTGTCGAAGAGGGGCTACGACAGCTCCCCTCTGCTTCTGGCTGACGGTCCCATTTAGGCCTTAGAGGAGGCAGCTGCCCCTGTCGCACACGCTCCGTTGTGTAGCTCTTCACGGCGCGCCCGTCTGTAGCTTGGGGAGTCGCCCACATCCAAGGCAGCACGCGGCAGGGGATGACGGTCGCCCAGATCTGCCCTTGTGGGTGGTCAGCAGTCTGCTTCTGATGGAGCCCCGTTCTCAGGCCTCGTGAAGTGGACATGTGTTCTCTCTTGTCCCGGGAAAGATTTCAGGTTACACACTCACAGTCCAGGCTTCTGATAACGGCAGTCCGCCCAGGGTCAACACGACTACCGTGAATATCGACGTGTCAGACGTCAACGACAACGCTCCGGTCTTCTCCAAGGGAAACTACAGTGTCATTATCCAGGTAACCTTGGGGCGCTGAGTTTGTCGGGCACATTCCTTTTGAAAGGAGCTCATGCGTTGGCTTCGTTGTTTGTTTGAAATCTCTTTCTTTTCCAAAGAGTACTTTTAGGAAAATGAGATGAGTAAAATGAGGGGGGTCTCCATCAGTACTAAGAGATGAGCATTTTCAAGGTGCAACCAAGCTTTTCTCTCTTCTTTTTGTACTTTGGTTTTTAAGACATTCTCACTGGCTTGGTCCTTAATCTTGTTTTCTGCTGGCTTTTTTTTTTTTTTTTTTTTTTTTAGTTGATTTATTTTGAGAGCGAGCGAGCGCTCATGCACACAAGTTGGGGAGGGGCAGACAGGGAGAGAGAGAATTCCAAGGAGGTTCCATGCTGGCCATGCAGAGCCTGACAAGGGGCTTGAGCTCAATAACCGTGAGATCACGACCTGAGCTGAAATCAGACCGTTAACCGACTGAGCCACCCAGGCGCCCCCATCTGCCCGCCGGTTTCCGAGAGGCATCAGAGAATCGACTCCACCTCTTCTCCTTTTCTCCTCCCCCACTCCACCCTTCTTCCACTCCCGCTACCCACACATGCTTTCTTCTCACACATTCCCTCCCCTCCAGCCCTGTCCAAATCCCCACCTTCCCCCTTCCTCCCCTCTTTCCTTCCCGTCAATGCCCACCGCAACCCCCCCACCCCCCCGAACCTTCCTGTCAAAAGGAGCCGCAGGGAGACGTTGTTTTCCGTATACTCCGTTTTATAGAAAACTTGCCTGTGTCTCTTGCCATGTAGATTGGGTTTTATTGCAAGTCGTGTGCGTTTTGGTTCTCTTCGGTGCAGGAAAATAAGCCCGTGGGTTTCAGCGTACTGCAGCTGGTAGTGACCGACAGGGACTCCTCGCATAACGGCCCACCCTTCTTCTTTACCGTTGTGAGTGGGAATGACGATGGAGTGTTTGAAGTGAACCAGCAAGGGGTCCTTCTCACATCAGCTGCCATAAAGAGGAAGGTGAAAGATCATTACCTACTGCATGTGAAGGTATGAAGGTCTTCAGGATTTTATATTGTGGATTTCTAGAGAAGGGGTCCTTTGCTGGCTCTAGAAATAAAATGAGTAGAATTGTGGGTTTTTGTTCTGTGGTGGGTTTTTTTTCCTTCTTTTTGCCGTTCCTTTTTTCTTTTAAATGTATATGTATTTTTGAGAGAGAGAGAGAGGGCACGAGCCATCAGAGGGGGGAGGGGCAGAGCGGGAGGGAGACAGGATCTGAAGCAGGCTCCAGGCTCTGAGCTGTCAGCCCAGAGGCCGAGGTAGGGCTTGAACTCACAAACTGTGAGATTGTGACCTGAGCCGAAGGGAGACACTCAACTGCCTGAGCCACCCAGGTGCCCTCTTACCTTCGTTTTTATCCCACTGCACTTTGCGGGGCCCATGTATCCACATGATACTTTATCACAGATGTTAATGGAGCTCACCTCCCTTAGGAATTCGTGAAAGGGCTGTAGAGAAGTATTTATTCTTGTCCTTAATAGGCTTCTTGTTTAGAAGTATTTCATGGTAACTTTTTAAAACTTGAGTGAGGGAAGCCAGATTTTTATTAAGAAGTTAACGATGACCTAAGACCAAGGTGTTGTCGTGTCTTTGGTTTTAATTTCCTCATAGGTGGCCGATAACGGAAAGCCTCAGTTGTCGTCTTTGACGTATATTGACATTCGGGTCATTGAGGAGAGTGTGTATCCGCCTGCAATCTTGCCACTAGAGATTTTCATTACTGCTTTTGGAGAGGAATACTCAGGCGGTGTCATCGGGAAGATTCACGCAACGGACCAGGACGTGTATGACACTTTAAGCTATAGTCTTGATCCGCAGATGGGCAACCTCTTCTCTGTTTCCAGCACAGGGGGTAAGCTGATAGCACACAGAAAGCTAGATGTAGGGCAGTACCTTCTCAATGTCAGCGTAACCGATGGGAAATTCACGACGGTGGCGGACATCACGGTGCACATCAGACAGATAACCCAGGAGATGCTGAACCACACCGTCGCCGTCCGCTTCGCCAACCTCACTCCGGAAGAATTCGTTGGTGACTACTGGCGCAACTTCCAGCGAGCTTTGCGGAACATCCTGGGCGTGAGGAGGAATGACGTCCAGATCGTTAGTTTGCAGCCCTCCGAACCCCATCCGCATCTGGATGTCTTGCTTTTCGTAGAGAAATCAGGGAGTGCCCAGGTTTCAACCAAACTACTTCTGCACAAGATCAATTCTTCTGTGACTGATCTCGAGGAAATCATGGGTGTTAGGATCCTGGACGTGTTCCAGAAGCTCTGTGCAGGGCTGGACTGCCCGTGGAAGTACTGTGATGAAAAGGTGACTGTGGACGAGAACGTTATGTCGACGCACAGCACGGCCAGACTGAGTTTCGTGACTCCCCGCCACCACAGGACAGCTGTGTGTCTCTGCCAAGGTAACGCACATAAGTCGGGAAACAGGCGGTACGGATCATTTCGCGTGCAGCCTTTGAAGGCTACACACGAATCGTTTTCTTGAATTCTTGAAGTTCCTGTTAATGGGCTTTCCCCCCCCCCCCTCTCCTGTCTCTTTTTCTGTTGTTTTTTACAGAGGGAAGATGCCCAGTTGTCCATCATGGATGTGAAGACAGTCCATGCCCTGAGGGATCTGAATGTATCTCTGATCCCAGAGAGGAGAAATACACCTGTGTCTGCCCGGGTGGCAAGTTTGGTCAGTGCCCAGGTGAGAGTTCAGTGATGAGGGGTGCTTCCGTTTGAAAAAGTCACTTCCAGTGTTCCTTGCCATTGTTTTTTGTTTTTTGTCTGTTAGCTTTGGTAAATATTGTCAAGTGCGTTTATAATAACAAGTCAAGGGTATGGATGAGTGAGGAGGAGCAGTAGTAACTTCTTCCACAGAACTCACCCGAATTAATGGCGATGCTCTTTCTTCTTCATCATCGTGCTCATGTAAACATACAGTCCCATATGTGCACATTCATGGTGCTTTTTTTTTTTTCACATTCCCTTTAAGAATAAATAGTTACCATATCTCATATAGTCTACTGCTTGCTTCTCCCCCTGTTTAATGTATGTTATGGGCACCTTTCCGGGTCATTGCACGTAAACCTAATGCTTCTGAATGGCTCTACCATGATTTATTCAACATTTTCCTTATTCATAGAGCTTGAGTTTCTTAAGATGTTTCCTTGTGTTAAAAATGAATCCTTTTCTGCACTTAATCGCGGTGAGGCTTTGACTAATGTATACAAGTGTTGAATCATTCTGTGGCAGTTCTGAAACTAATGTGACATTGTATGTTAATTATACTTCAGTTTTTACAAAAGCACTTGTATACATACAGCCTTATTTATCGGTGCTTTCTTTTCTAAAACAAGGATTTACTATGTCAAAGATTAACTACGTTTTTAATTTTTAAATATACCATTATGTTAGTTTCCCAGGAAGTTATACCAATTCCTTTCTTGCAGTCACGTGTGACCGTTTCACTCCCCATTTTCTTGGCAATGCGAGGTTTTCAATTAAAAAACAAATTCCATCATCCAGTGGGCATGAAATGATATCTAGTTAGTTTACTGTGGATTTCTCCAGCTTTTTTGTGAATGTTTTGTTTTCTTTTTATTCCTACTAGCATTTCCTCTCCGGGACTGTTCACAGTCTTTGCTGGTTTGTCCAGCTTATCTGTCTGGTTTTTGTTTCAGTGTATAGATCACTCTGTGTGCTGTGAGCATGAACATTATCTCCAACCCACTGTCTGTCTATTACTGTCTATTGTTTACAGTATCTTTTGTCATTTTGAAATACAACTTTTGCCTGTTCTGTATAATTTTTACATAACCATTTCCATCTCTGGAGAGTGATATTATTTTCATTATTTTTGGAGACTGGGAATTAGATCTTGCTTGAAAAGTTTCCCCAAACCGTGTGAGACTGTGTAAATATTTTCCTAAGTTGTCTTCTAATAATTTTATATTGAACATTTTTATATTTACTTTTTTAAATACGTATTTTTTGAAGTTTATTGACAGAGTCCACGCGTGTGCGTGCGTGCGTGCGTCGGGGAGGGGCAGAGAGAGAGGGAGAGAGAATCCCAAGCAGGCTCCACACTGTCTGTATAGAGCCCAACGTGAGGCTTGAACTCATGAACCGTGAGATCATGACCTGAGCTGAAATCAAGAGTTGGACACTTAACCAAGCCACTCCTGAACATTTTTATATTTAGATCTTTCATTATTTTAGAACTCATTCCTCACTGATACAGTAGTCTAATTCTCTTCCAAAAAGAGACCCAGTGGTGCTGTGCTTTTTATTAAAGCAAATTGACATTTTCCATCAGATTGAACTTTATAATGTTGTAACCTTAAATAAAAACTTGGATCAGTGTTGGGGGGAAATCTCCCTTTTAAAGATAGCTTTTAAAAGATCAGCTTGGTTCTGCTTTATGTTTTCCTCTTTGTGATTCACAGGGAGTTCATCTGTAACATTTACTGGAAACAGCTTTGTGAAATACCGTCTAATGGAAAACGAAAACAGATTGGAGATGAAACTGACCATGAGGCTCAGAACGTACTCTGCTCACGCAGTTGTGATGTATGCTCGCGGGACTGACTACAGCATCTTGGAGGTACATTTTTGAACCTCACGTTACGGAAGACTTAAAAATACAAAATTCCCATTTTGTTTCTATGGTCCATTTTTGAAAAAACAATTAAAGGAAATGGTTTTATTCCACACTTATATGGTCTCTTGATACTTCTAAGTTTTAGACTTCGTGGGCAAAAAAGCTCCTTTATTTGCTCTGCAGTAACATAGAGATTGACTTCTTTTTTTCCACAACCTTTTCAGGTCACATGACCATTAATGTTCAAACTCTAAGCGATATTACATCTTATTCGTGTCATAGAGAATTTGTAGAGAACATATGTAAATGCTTGAAGTGGTAATTATCCTCCACCCCCCCTTTTTTTTTTTGACCTTACCTGATACTATTTTTATTGTTCAATTAACAGTTAATTGTTATTTCTGTGATGCTTTTTGGATGTGCGGTTTGAACTTGATATCCCTGTAACGTCCATTTTTACTCTTTCTGCCGTGAGCAGATGAGCCTGTGTTCTGTAGTACTTAAGTGCAAGGCCTCACTGACTTTCTACCTTCAAGTGCTCACCGTGCCTCTCCTTTAGATGTTTTTTTTGTTTGTTTGTTTGTTTTTTTTTTTTTTATTTTTTCAACGTTTATTTATTTTTGGGACAGAGAGAGACAGAGCATGAACGGGGGAGGGGCAGAGAGAGAGGGAGACACAGAATCCGAAACAGGCTCCAGGCTCTGAGCCATCAGCCCAGAGCCTGACGCGGGGCTCGAACTCACGGACCGCGAGATCGTGACCTGGCTGAAGTCGGACGCCCAACCGACTGCGCCACCCAGGCGCCCCTCCTTTAGATGTTTGATCAGAGTTCATAATTGCAGATTCTGTGGGAGTAATGTGAACGGCCATTGTTTTCATGACAGATTCACAATGGACGGCTACAGTACAAATTTGACTGTGGAAGCGGCCCTGGAATTGTCTCTGTTCAAAGCATTCAGGTCAACGATGGGCTGTGGCATGCAGTGTCTCTAGAAGTGAATGGAAACTACGCTCGGCTGGTTCTCGACCAAGTTCACACTGCATCAGGCACAGCCCCTGGGACTCTGAAAACCCTGAACCTGGATAACCATGTGTTTTTCGGCGGCCACATCCGCCAGCAAGGCACAAGGCACGGAAGAAGCCCCCAAGTGGGTAATGGCTTCAGGGGTTGTATGGACTCCATTTATTTGAATGGGCAGGAGCTCCCTTTAAACAACAAACCAAGAAGCCATGCACACATTGAAGAATGGGTGGACGTCTCTCCTGGGTGCTTGTTAACGGCTACCGAAGACTGTTCCAGCAACCCTTGCCAGAATGGAGGCGTTTGCCAGCCATCCCCTACCGGAGGTAGGCTTCGTGACGTGGTCCTTTTTAAAATGTTACACACGAATACACGCAGTTCCTCAAGTATTTCTGTTTCCCCCTTTTCATTCAAATGATAGGTCAGATACTGCAGTCAGTATTGGAATCGAGTGGTTGGTGCATGTTGCACCAGACCGGGGCGTGGGCTAGGGTTCTTCCCTGCGGTGAGGCCGCAGTGGGTGGTGTCTTACCTGCCGAGGTCCTGCAGACACGTGGCAGGTGCACCCAGAGGCAGTGTGTCCAGACACCCCTCGTTCCGCACCAGGAGCCACTGGTGAACTACGGCTAACTCTGCACTTTTTCTCCACCCACACTGACACTGACCCAGCGGGTATCAGAATTGTACACTTTGTTCTTTCGAGTGCCCTTCTTTGATCTGATGGCTCAGCACCCAACGACTGCTAGTCGTGCTAGTTATAGATGGGGTGTGGTTTTCCAGAAGGCCTCGAACCCTCCTGAAGCGTCACCAGTCCTCTCCCGAAGCCCTGACGTGGAAGAGTGCGCCGAGACTTTTTTCACCTGGCCCCATTTGTTTCCTTTCCCAGTAATAGAAATTATGACACTCCTGGTGCCTGAGAAGTAGAGCTTTGTGTAAGGGGATAGAGCAAATACCGAAATAACACTTGGGTGAGATTTCAGAAGCTTCGGTTTTTTTGTTATTTTCTGTGGAAAGCATCTGTGCACACTATATGCAAACGACGGGCCAGGTCAGCCCCACAGTAATAGTCTGAATGAAAGCGTAGACTGTGCTCGTGTTACATGGCCACGTGAGGTCAGCCAGGAGGCTCTCTTGTTGCGTCACTCAGGCATGAGGCTGAGAGAAGCATGTTCTTGAAACGTGCTCCTGCAGTCCCTGTGGCAGCTAGACACTGGCTCTGTCGCATGTCACAGTCTTTATGTTCCTTTGGACAGATTTGATAATCCCCTTTCGTTAATGATAGCGCATAGTCTCACAGTGCCTTCACGTTTACTGTTCTCTTGTTTAGCCCCTAAAAGGTTGTGAGTTTTGAATTGACGTAAATGTCCAGTAGTAAGTGTTGTCTACGTGGTCCCTCAAATAAAGGACTGTTGGTCCCTACTCTATATGCTTGGCCCAACAACCTTACCTAAACTATGATTCACTAAAGCTAACGACGAGTTCTCTCTTCCGTTCTTTGTGTTAGGGTTCTCCCAAAAGCGGAAGGGATAGCTTGTTGATCTAGACCACATTTTACCCAGAGGGAATAGGAATTTTACTAACTTTTATGGGTCTCTGAGTCTCCTCTTAGTAAAAACCAATGTACTGAGATACAGGTTTTGAGTTACTGATTGGACTTCTTTGTTCCCTTTTGCTCATTTAGGTTATTATTGTAAATGCAGTGCCTTGTACATAGGGACGTATTGTGAGCTGAGCGTCAACCCGTGTTCCTCCAACCCATGCCTCTATGGTGGCACGTGCATTGTGGACAACGGAGACTTCGTTTGCCAATGCCGAGGATTGTACACTGGCCAGAGGTATGTGTGTTTTTCTTAACTTTCATAATTACAGTATTAAAAAGTTTTTTAGATGGATGCTTGGTATATAGATGGATACTTGATACATACATCTGACTAAATTTACGTGTTGTTTTCTCTCGCACTGTATTTATCTACAGTAGAAAGTGTTAAGTTTATGCGTATTTCCCCTTCCTTCTTCAGGTGCCAGCTTAGTCCATATTGCAAAGATGAGCCCTGTAAAAATGGTGGAACATGTTTTGACAGCTTGGATGGTGCCGTCTGTCAGTGTGATTCGGGTTTTAGGGGAGAAAGGTAAGTGGCTTCTTCCAGAGTTTGTATCTGCTCTTCTGTGTAGTGTCAAATCAAATAGCAGATGCAACAGAAGTTGATTAATCTGGACTCTGTTGCTTCAGATTTTCATAATCCTCATATAGCTCCTTGTAGAATTTATCTCTTTACTCTTTAAAAACAGTGGGCAGGTGATAGCATAATGCTTGACAATACTTGCGGACGTCAAAGATATTTATAAGCAGAACATACGGGTTCTTGGAGGCAGTACATGTTTGCGGGAAGAGTGACGATTTTTTTAAGGTGGATACACGTGACGTTGTTACCGGTCTTGAGTGGGATGACAATGACCTCTTCTTATAATCTGTTATAGCTAACATTTAGATAGCATCTAGACCCCCTTTCAACTCTCATTATCTTTTGTAATCCTTACCATAATGCTAAGAGGTGATGATTATTTCCGAGAGGAGGAAAATGAGGCACAGAGCTGCCTGCTAGACACCGCGAAAGAGGCAGGTTGGTGATGGGGCGCCTGGGTGGCTCAGCCGGTTGAGTATCCGACTTCGGCTCAGGTCATGATCTCATGGTTTGTGAGTTCGAGCCTCGCATCGGGGTCTGTGCTGCCAGCTCAGAGCCTGCTTCAGGTTCTGTGTCTCCCTGTCTCTCTGCCCTTTCCCTGTTCCAGCTCTGTGCCTCCCTCCAAAATAAACATTTAAAAAAAAAAATTTCAAAAGTTACTTGGCGAGGGGCAACTGGGTGGCTCAGTCAGTGCTGAGCATCTGACTCTCCAGGGTCATGGGATGGAGCCCCATGCTGACAGCGCTCGGCGCACTTAGGATTTTCTATCTGTCCCTGCCTGACTCGCATGTGCACGCTCTCTCAAAACAAAACAGTTCATGTTATTTCTAAGTGCCTGATGCTTCACTGAAGTGTTCACTGTCAATCTTGTTGCAAGGCTTTTAAGTGTGAGCTGCTTGTAGGTATTTGCATACGCTTTTGCTCAAGTGGTGGTTAGAGCCCTGAATTTGGCCATCAGTCACATGGTCTTAGTTCCTAAGTTGTTGACTTTTAGTAATTCCAGTGAATCAATCCGTGATAAATTTGAGAAAAATGTCTCAAACTTTCAATGGCAGGTGAGTGTGGGGCCAGGGCAGTAGCTACCTTTTATTAAAGGAGGGAGGGTTTGAGAAGTGTCAGGTGCATCCTCCCATGGCCCCCATTTGGAAAGGCAGAGGGGACAGAGTGGCATGTGAAGTGTTAGGTCAGATGATGGGCTTTGGGAGGTTTTCCACAAGAGAAACATTTTTAGTTTGTTTTTTTCTTAAATTTGTTTATTTTGATAGAGACAGAGCACAAGTGGGGCAGGAGCAGAGAGAGGGAGAGAATCCCAAGCAGGCTGTGTGCTGTGAGTGCAGAGCCTGATACAGGGCTTGAGCTCATGAACCATGAGATCGTGACCCAAAACCAAGAGCCCCTGATGCTTAATCACCTGAGCCACCCAGATGCCCCGACTGTTTCCTAACCTTTCACATGTCTTAGGAAACTGTTATCTTTCCAAGCAGGAACATCTCCTTAGAAATTGAGGCTCGCATATTAGAACAGTTTCCAGCATACCATTTATCAAAATGCACTTTCTTAAAGAATCTGTAACAAACTGGTGCACTCAGCTCAGTCTGTGAGTTTGCTTTAGTCAGCTGTGGAATCCTAGAAGAGTAGCGTTTGAATATGGCTTAACATAATGTTTATCTCCCACAGGTACCACATATAGGATCACATGATCAGTTACCCCGAGGGTTTTTGTTGGGATCGCTGTTGTCAGCTGTGTGTTTTTGGGCGTTACAGATTTTCCTCTGTTTGGGTGCCGTCCTTCCGTGAGAGTTGCAGGCCAGGCGTATTCTGACTTCCGTTGCTCGTGTCTGTCCTCCTTGCAGGTGCCAGAGTGACATTGACGAATGCGCTGCCAGCCCCTGCCGCAACGGAGCCCTCTGCGAGAACACGCACGGCTCCTACCACTGTAATTGCAGCCACGACTATAGGGGGAAACACTGTGAGGACGCTGCCCCCAATCAGTACGTGTCCACGCCGTGGAATATCGGACTGGCTGAAGGAATAGGAATTCTCGTCTTTGTAACCGGGATATTCTTACTGGCGGTGGTGTTCGTCCTCTGCCGCAAGATGATCAGTCGGAAGAAGAAGCACCAGGCCGAACCTGAAGACAAGCACTTGGGACCAACCACAGCTTTCTTGCAGAGACCATATTTCGATTCAAAGCTAAATAAGAACATTTACTCGGACATCCCACCCCAGGTGCCCGTCCGTCCTATATCCTACACTCCAAGCATTCCAAGTGACTCCAGGAACAACCTTGACCGCAATTCCTTTGAGGGATCTGCTATCCCGGAGCATCCCGAATTCAGCACCTTTAACCCCGAGTCTGTGCACGGACACCGGAAGGCAGTGGCCGTCTGCAGCGTGGCCCCGAACTTGCCTCCCCCACCACCTTCCAACTCTCCTTCTGACAGCGACTCCATACAAAAGCCCAGCTGGGACTTCGACTATGATAGTAAGAGCGGCTTTTTCCATCTGAGTAAAATGTCACTAAGCTCAACAGTGACCTTGTAAATGCTGCCAGAGATTCTGGTGGCTCCATTCACAATGTGTGGAACCTCTGGCAGTGACAGATAGGCTCAGCCTCTGAAGACCTTTAGTAGGATTTGAAAAACCTTCCGGGGCTGAGCCCTGTGGCTGTGATGTTACCTTAATCAAGGAATTGAGTCTAGTCCTATTTGTATTAATATTCAGAAGAGAGCATTCCATTATTGTAATGGATATAGGTTCTCAAGTATGATTCTGAGGGCTTTTTATGACAAATTAGGAAGGGCATTTGCATGGTAGGATTTTTTTAAATATGGCCAAAAGTGGTGGCCTGACTTGTCTTTTGATGCTTTAAAAATGCTATATACCTCTTTATTTTGAGAGAAAGGGCACAAATCAGCAAGGGGCAGAGAGAGCAGCGGGGCTTGTGCTCACCTGATGTGGGGCTGGAACTCACGAACCGTGAGATCATGATCTGAACGGAGGTCAGATGCTGAACCCGCTGAGCCACCCAGGCGCCCCTAAAAGGAAGTTCTAATGCCCGTGTCCACTAACGGTCTCCATAATGGGGTTCATTGGGAATTTCCGTTCTGTGAATCTGCAAGGATACTTGCAGGGGTTCTGTTTTTCAGATGCTTCTCCTTTTTCCAGTCGTTCCCATATGAAGTCCATGTCGGGCGGGCCTCTGGCGTCACCTGCTTGGAGCGAGCATTCAGCAGTGACCGTGCCGGAGGCCTTGCCCCCTCACGGAGCTCACTGTTGTCCTCTCTCGCTTTCAGCTAAAGTAGTGGATCTCGATCCCTGTCTCTCCAAGAAACCTCTGGAGGAGAAGCCTTCGCATCCGTACAGCGCCCGGGAGAGCCTGTCGGAGGTGCAGTCGCTCAGCAGCTTCCAGTCGGAGTCGTGTGACGACAATGGTGAGTGAGTCGTTCGGAAACACCGTGGCTGGCAGCGCGGGCTGGTATGTGCAACCTCGTAGGTGCGCCAGGTGCCCCTGTTGAGTCCCCGACTGTGGCCAAGTTCCACTCGGGACCACTGGTGATCTGGACCTCGCACGACTTGCATGAACGCCTGCAGGGGACTGTAGTTAAAACCTCCTTCACGGGCGGACAGGAGCCGCTTGTCAGAAATGGGGAGGAACGCCTGCCTCACTGAAAGATCTTTCCTGATTGGCTCGCTTCATATCGGCCTTTTTTCCACAACAGTAAATGTTTTTAGAGGTTTTGTGGGCTGAAAAAAAATAAATAAATAAAGCACGCTCGTAGCAACTTAATCTTGAGCGCGGCCCCCGCACCCTTCACGCTCGCACCCCCGGGAGGAGCCCGATGGGGTGGTTGGAAACGTTCTGTTCTAGCAGCACCTTTGGGATTACAAGGTTCTATTCATCTCTTCCCCCGACTCCCCCGCGGCCCAGCTCCTGCTTGGATCAGAGCGCACTGACTGAGAGCACAGTTTAAGAGATTGCTAGTAAGTTTGATTCTATTTCTGATGAAGAAAGTTTGACAGTGGGATCTTCGGATTTCCCTAGGTGAATTGTGTTCCCAGCTTCACCACGGTAACACTTGCCAGTAGAGAAAATTGCTACTATTCAGTAACAAAATTGTTGTTAGTGGACATTTTTGAATCTCAGAATTAGTACGTTGGACTAATTTTTTTCCTGCATAAAAACGTAATGTGTTTAAACATTTCAAATACAGGTGGAAAGAGATGACCCCACTAATTATTCTTTGATTGTTTCTAAACCCAGAGTAATAGGGTTCATAACATGTTGTGGAGTCCTTTTCCAGACTAAAGATGGCCATAAGCATCCTCCATTCATTTCTGACTTCTAGCGTGTTCTGTGTGATATCAGGTACAGTGTCTGTTCCTCAGCGACAGAGTGTATGAACCTAGCTTTGCTTATCAAACCAACGACAACAGGATACAATTCTTTCCATCATTAGGCTTAATCTTTAAAACATTAGTGTTGCTAGTTTATGTAGATTATGTTGTTCATAAATACGTTTCAGAGTTTTGTCATATTTTGCTAATCCCCTTCCTTGCTTTTAATACCTCCTAAATACTTTTAATAAAGTATGGTCACATTAGCTATGAGTTAATTGCCAGAAAACCGTGTGAGAGCCAGGAGTGTTTGTATTTTAATCCTTAACATAATTGTAATCATTATCAGTCATAAAGACCGTATTAAGAACCTCTGCTTAAATTCTAAAGCTCTTCTAACACGTTCCCACAAATGTTGTGGCTTAAAACAAGATAAATGTATTCTCTTACCGTTCCGTAGTTTAGAAATCCAACCCAGGTCAGTAGGCTAACGTCAGGGTGCCTTTACTGGGGGCTCGAGAGGACAGTCTGTTTCCTCACCTTTTCTAGCTCCTAGAGGCCACGTTCTTCTCCCTGGCCATGCTTCTGTAGTCCTAGCTCCCTCAAACTGCAGCCGGGAGAGTTTCTGCCCTTTTAAGGACCTTTGTGAAGAATACAGTGGGCTCATATAGGCCGTTCGGGAAAATCATCCCGAGGTCTTTAATCACACCAGCAAAGTCAGGGACGGTAACTCATTCACAGGCTCGTGGGATTAGATGGGGACATCTTGGAGGGCCGTCATTGTGTCTACCACACACACGTTTATCTTGGCATCCATGCTTTCACACAATCTGATACACAGATGAAAAGGGAATTTACCCAGGAAACAGCCAAGCAGACAGTTTGCATTTCTCTGCTAGTATGTTAGCTCCTCAGCTGTTAGCCTGTCTGCAAAAAGAGAGAAGTAATTTGGAGTGGGCGTACACAGAACAGAGTTAAAGCCAGTTTTGTGCTTATGTTACACATTTTGTTGTATTACGTAATGCCAGATTTTTCTGGGAATGTATGAATTCATTAAAAAAAAACAGAAAATTGGCTTAGCAAGTATTTTCCTATTTAAATCTGAACGCTTTTGCCCTGAGATGTTAACATAAGGATTGTTTTGTCAATGACTAGATCCCTAAGTCAGAAAACTTAGAGCAACAAAATTGCTTCAATTATGGTATAATGTGGTTACCTTATTTGATGAATAATACGTAGCCTGATGAGAAAAATGTCTAAGATCTATCACAGCAAGAGCGTAGGAGTCATGCATAATTATGTGTTCTGTTATTCACTTTGTGTTTTTACATTAGGAGGTAGGAATTGTTGTAATATCAAGGAGTCCTATTTAATGCATTGTTTTCTAACTGAAGGTTTTCCTAATTTACTCCTTTTGTACCTTTTTACAAGCTTCCATAGTGACTGTCATACACCTTGTCAACGCTGTAGTTGACACGGTGAATGAAGAAGGTATAGTCACAGTGTGTGTGTTGTGTTTGTGTGTATAGCGACTGCTACTAGACTAGTGTGCTTTTGCCCATCGTGGTGTCTTAAAAACCATTCGTGGTTTTGAGGGGGTTGGGCACGTGTGTGCAGGTGTGTGTATATGCCCATAAATACTCCTACGTATGTTATGTCTTTGTGACTTTTGGCCCCTCGTGGTGAATCTATATAGATATCAGAAGTGACCCCTAAATCTTGACCACTTGAATTTTTCTAGATCCTTTTCACAGGAATACCACTAAGACACAGCTTATATAATTACCTAAAACTGACTCTTCACGTCTGAATTTTCCATGGCAGAAAATAATTATTTGCATTATATGGTTTAGTGAAAGTTCATCTGAAGCTTTATCTCTCTGTTCAAAAGAAAGGGCATTGATCACCACCTAAAATTACTTAAAGTCTGCCCTTTATTAATGCACTGAAGTCTGAGTCATCCCATGTAACTTGCACAAGCTAGTAGTTTTTAAACTGCAGATCAGAGCATCTAGAGGTGATGATCACCGAGAGGACTTGTTTAAAAGCCTCATTGTTGGGCCCTGAGAATTCTCCTTTCTAACACATTCTCCATTCATTCTGATGTTACTGGTCTAAGGATCCTACTTTGAGAACTGCAGCAATAGACGATCCAGAGTGCATGAAGCACAGGGGAATCTTCTTGCTAGGAGATGTTTTCAGGACTGAACTGAGAAGGATAGTTTTGTGCCAGACGTGATGGGGCAGGCCGGATGCGGGGGTTTGGTGGTATCCATGAATCATACACACACCTTCCTGACAACAGGTGCTGTGTCTTTACCTGGCGAAGCAGAAAGTAATGACGGAGTTTTAAAAAGCAGAACCTAAAACAGTTCTTTCATTAGATCTCCTTCATTGAAAAATCTATCTTGGCATATCTAAGAAATTGTATTTGAAGTTGAACGCTAGCTTCAATGTCAAGAATTGAGTGACAGTGGAGTAAACACGTTGTCGGTCTTCTCTTTGAAAAGAAATTGCTACATTTTTAGGAGACTTTAAAAAAAATTCTATAGGTACGCATTGCCTAAAATACGAGCTGATGATTCGTTTTTTAGTTCATTTCCGTTTTTGATTTAAATTCCTAGAAGAGAGCCATCAGTCACATCCTCTTTGTTCCAAATGATGAAATGGGTTTTCAGGAACAGTGTAGAATGCATAGGAAGCACTGGTTTTGTTTAGAACAGCACCGAAGTGGCCCTGATTCTACCGTGATTACTACTTTTCAATAATAAGAATCCTGCCAATAGCTAAGAGTTAGGGCTTGACCTACATTCTCTGATCTAATCCTCATAGTGAAGGGATTTCCACTCCCCTTTCAAAGATAAAAACCTGAAGCTTAGCCAGGGTAAGCACCCTGCCCAGGGCCACGTGGCCCTGACTGGGGTGGGATTGACATCTTTCGCTGCCTTCGAGCTTGAGTTTTGGGGGTGGGGACTGGAGTAAGTGCAGCCGGAGGCCTCCCGGGAGAGGTGAACAATGACTTCTAGTGATTCACGGGCACCTGGGTTTGTGAATTCGTCTGTAGGTAATGTCCACGTGAGGGCTGGCAAAGTGTCTCTTCTGTAGTGTTAGATGTGTTTGCATTGGGTCACGGGATCCCTCAGTAGCATGAAGGTGTCGTTGAAGCTCCTTATCGAGTTAGACTTGATGAGAGCCTATAGACTTGACTTCTTCCTAACCAAATCGTGTGCCTTCAGGTTCAGATTGCCAGAAAAAATGGAAAAGGAGGTAAACTCACGTTTGAATTTCCTGGCAGAGTTCATCAGTGTCTTCCCCCCCTGCCCTGCCCCATTTCATTTGTGCTACGTGCATTTCTCGAGCATTTGGAATTCTCCTAGAGGATGGCTTAAAGGCACGATACATGGCTGACTGGGCCTTGATGAACAGTTTGTATTGTATTGTGTACTTACCTTTATTGCCTTTTCAGCCGGCTTTCTGTTTTAATTATGAATGTTTTCTTTTCTCTCTACTCTGCCACCAAAAGAGTCTTTGGCTGCTCCTGACCTCAGCAAATCAAGAGGTGACTGATGCATGCCAGTTGTTCATTGGTACTCACTCAGCAAAACTGGTCAAGATGTGACCCCAGGGCCCGCCTTGCTTCACTTGTCTGCTCCGCGGGTGCCGCCCTTACTAAGTACAGGGCTGTTTGTGCGCTTCATTGAAACGTGTACTGCCTTGCCTGCCTGGCAGAGGAGTTCAGTAATCCTCGGGGAGGGGGGGCATCCCCCAGTGGGGAGGTTTCTGAAAAGAGTAATTAACCTTTTATATAGTCTAAAATGATCCTTAGGCCTTGTGAAAGTAACAAAACTGACTGTTGCAATCTATCAAAGATGGGGTTCTGTTTTTCAGTGCTTGATTGCATTTTGCTTGATTTGAAGGCATGCTTTGGTACCTAGATTAACGTAATTCATCGTTTTTCTTAGGGCTGAGCACAGTGCAGTCTCTAATATAAAGGTCATTATATTATTGTAGAGGAAGTTTGTTTTTTAAATTTTACCATGTTTAAAATTACCTTGGCTCTTCTAAAGAGTTGCTTTAGTGTTTTTTGAGGGCCTAAACTTACCTACTGGTGTCCCGAGCCTGAACTAATAGGGCAGTGGGTTCTCTGTGACCAGGAAAGCGGAAGGGCTGATTGGAATCGCATGTGCAAGAGTGCACGTAACCTAGACGCTAGCACACGGCTTCTCTTCAGCCTCGTGTCGCTTCCTTGAACGTTAGGTACTTACAGGAAGCTCTGAGTCCCCATTTTGAAGCAGAGCTTTGGGTCACTGGGGTGCAGGGAGGCCCTCAAAGCAAAGATACTGCCTTTGCACGTTGAAAAAGAGCTCAGTGTAACAGACGCTGGGGGAGAAAAGACACTGAAATCTGTTTTCTTGTCTACCAAGGGTATCACTGGGATACGTCGGATTGGATGCCGAGTGTTCCCCTGCCGGATATACAAGAATTCCCCAATTATGAGGTTATCGATGAGCAGACCCCCCTGTACTCGGCAGATCCGAATGCCATCGATACGGACTATTACCCTGGAGGTTACGACATTGAGAGTGACTTTCCACCTCCCCCGGAAGACTTCCCTGTGCCAGACGAACTGCCCCCCTTACCTCCGGAGTTCAGCGATCAGTTCGAATCCATACACCCTCCGAGAGACATGCCCGCTGCTGGTAGTCTGGGTTCTTCATCGAGAAGCCGGCAGAGGTTCCACTTGAATCAGTATCTGCCCCACTTCTACCCCGTCGATCTGTCTGAACCTCAAAAGACAGGCACTGGTGACAACGGTCCGTGTAGAGAACCCTATGCCCCCTGCCCTCCAGGGTATCCAAGAAACTTTGAAGCCCCCACCGTAGAGAACATGCCCCTGTCTGTGTACCCCTCCACGGCTTCCTGCTCTGATGTGTCGGCGTGCTGTGAAGTGGAGTCCGAGGTCATGATGAGTGACTATGAGAGCGGAGACGACGGCCACTTCGAAGAGGTGACAGTGCCTCCGCTGGATGCGCAGCAACACACGCAGGTCTGACGCCCCGACTCCCCCCAAAGTGCCTGGACTTGAACGAGCCCGAGATCGTTCCGTAAACGATCTTCTGCCTCGTTCTCTGCAGAAGTGCTTAAGCGCTTTTTTTTTTTGGCGAGCTGGGGTGGGCATGGCCGCACGGAGTCACGCACCGCCTGGCGTGGTGGCCATTCCCAGCGTCCCAACCTACTGTAATTGGGTGACAGGTCCATTTCTGAACATCTTTTTTGCATTTTACATCCGTCTGTTAAAAATAATGAAACGAAAATCAGTCCTTTCATCTTGTTAGCATGATTCATGTATTTATAGAGATTTGATTATTTTAATTTCCCTTTTTTTTTTTTGTAAATGTTTTGTACAGATTTGATTTTTCATAGTTTTAACTAGATTTTCAAGACCTTTTGTGCATTTGTTTTTGACCGAATTTTGGTGGTGTTAGTGTCATTACCTAGCACCCTGATTTTTCAATATAACCAGGGTTTCATTATATGTCCTTTTCCATTGAGGTATGACATTTCATGAAGACATTTCAATATAGTCCTTCGTTTCTAGCTGTACATAGGATGAGGAAAGATTGTATACATGAACATGTCTTAAATGGGTGACTGTATTTTAGAACTATAAACATTTTTCATTATTGGAAAGTGTAATGGGGACCTTCCGCATACCTGTTTAGAACCAAAACCATCATGACACAGTTTTTATAGTGTCTGTATATTTGTGATGCGATGGTCTTGTAAAGGTTTTTACTGAAAACTACCATTAGCCAGTCTTTCTTACTGACAATAAATTATTAATAAAATATTTGAGCTTTACTGCCTGTTTTTCCTCTGTATTTATGCTTTTGTTTGGGAGTCAGTCAACGAACTGACAGGGACGGATGGATGAAAAGCCAAAACCACATTGGCTTTTGGTGGCCCTAACTGTGGAAGGTTCCACCCTGCCCAACCAGGCTGTACCTACAGATGTAGCCACTAGGTGGCAGTACATGGCTACTCGAGCCCGCTCAGAAATCCAGGTGTAACTAAAACCACACCCTTTTTACGTATTTGCCAACTACAAGAAAGATTTCCCTTATGCATTTCTTTCACTAGTTAATGGTTATAATTTAAATGCTTCTAGGGTCTTCACCTAGGACATTTAGCAGAAACAATCTTCCATGTGTATTTTATACAGCGACATCCATCCATCCAGCAAATACCGTGTGCCAACCACTGTGATATGAACGACAAAGAATCAAGCTTTCTTAGAACTTTAGAAAGATACTTTTTCCCTTTAAACGCCTCATTTTATCAAATGATACATATATATGTATAAACAAAAGAGCTAAAATAGGTATAATTGAACAAACAGCAAACTCAAACCCTCTGCTGTAACCACTTAACAATCCCCAGCTGTTTTTCTCATTTTCCTGTTCATGTGTTAGGGTCTGTATATTGTTCCGAGAGTCACTAGTATTTTTTAGGAATCGCTTATTGATTGTGATGTTTGCATAAGGCCATGTAACCTAAACAACCCCCACTGAGTTACACCATAATTTTTGGATTAATCCACGAACACGCTTTTCATTGTTTTGGCGATGTCAATATTCACCGCTGAGCCAAGCGGTCTAGGAGGTTCATTTCCATTTACTTTGCTACTTTTTCTGAAACAGTTGCCTTCATTTTTCTTTGTAAAATTTGTGACTAATTCATGAATTTACCCAAAACACATTTTTTTTTGGTCACCTACCATAGGTTATTCTACGTGAAAAGACAAAAATTCCCTACCTTGTCTTTTCCCTGTCATGGCGCATGCAGAAGCTGGTCCCACTTTGAGGGTATAGACGGCACGAGGGAGGAGGCTGCTTGAACCCAGAGGGGGCCGGCCGCCTGAGGTGATGCCCAGGTGATGCGTGGGCTCCTCCCAGCCGCCCAGAGGGCTACAAGGTCAACGTCTGGGTGCACCGGAGCTTTGGGAGACAGAACTCTGGGTAATCCTGCTCGCTCTCCTCTTCCTGTGCATTTGTTGCTGTGGAAAATAAAAGTCTAGTCAGGAACTGGATCTTCGTAAAATCGGCTTTCATTTCGATTCGATTTTCAGTGACCTCCTAGAAAGGTAACTGTGAGGTTTGTGGGCGGCCAGACCCGGAAAACTCCCCCCGACGCCCCGTTCGCTGCCTCTGGTCTGTCCCACCCTCGCCCAGCCCACTGAATCCGCTCAGTAACTTTCTCAAGGTCAATGTGGGCCGCTCCCTTGCAGACCAGCATTCGGTGTACTTTCTGATTGCTCCTCCTCAGAGGCATTAGGTTCAATTGCAATTAGTGGGCCGGCTGAGACAGAGTTGTTTGTCGGAATTTAATTTCCTCACTAGCAGTTTACTGCCTCTACTGCAAACAGAATGAGCCACTTGAAAAGAATGACAGGTATTTTCTTTCCCAAGAAAACCTGTTTGTGTGAACACTTAGGCAACGAATGCACTTGTCCCCGTGCTATACAAAAGCATGACCCTGGAAGAAGCTACGTTCTCAAATGATGCTAGACAGAAAACGTGTAATATTTGGACCAAATAGAGCTATGAGTGCAGGGTCTGTAGGAGGGAGGACACATAGGAACTCAGTGATTCTGAACCAGAGCTGTTATAAGAGAGTCTTAAAAACTGAGAACAAACTGAGGGCTGATGGGAGGGAGGGGAGGGTGGGTGATGGGTATTGAAGAGGGCATCTTTGGGGATGAACACCGGGTGTTGCTGACAATAAGTTTCATGTATTAAAATAAAAAAAAATTCATCCTATACAATTAAAATAAAAAAATAAACCAGAGCTGTTAGCCAGTTGCCTCAGGGGTAAAAAGAAATTCTCAGGGCACCTGGGTGATTCAGTCCTTTAGCGTCTGACTCTTGATTTCAGCTCAGGTTGTGAGATCGAGCCCTGTTGGGCTTCGAGCCAGGCATGGAGCCTGCTTAAGATTCTCTTTCTCCCTCTCCCCCCGACCCCCCATCTCTCTGCCTTCTCTCTCTCTCAAAAATAAATTCTCAAAATGTCTAATGATGATTGCTTCAGTTCATTTCAGTTCATTATTCAAAACCTAACAGTTTTCGGATAAGGGGACGGTCCGGGAAGAGGCACAAATCGTCCACCCAGAAGGAGGGTCAACCTCCTCGTGCCTGTTAGGGCACAGCTCCACTTTCTTGCCAACTTTGGAATATTAGCCCACCTGCAAATGAGGACTGCAAAGGTTTTTCAGAGATGCTCTTGTGACTTAACGTTTTTAAATATTTACTTCAAATGAGTATTTTCCTCTCCTTTCAAGGGTAATTCTACTTTAAATAGATGCTTTAAGTTAGGGTGGAACAAAATTAAATTTCATGCATAATTTCAATTAAACCAAATGTTTACACTGCACAAAGGTTGAGGGCACCTGGGTGGGTCAGTTGGTGAAAGCATCCGATTCTTGGTTTTGGCTCAGGTCCCGGTTTCACAGTTCGTGAGATCGAGCCCCCTGTCAGGCTCTTCACCGACAGCACTGAGCCTGCTTGGGATTCTCTCCCTCTCTGCCCCTCCCCCACTCACGCTCTCTGGGTCTCTCTCGAACTTGTTTAAAAAACGCACAAAGTTTCTCCAACTAAAAAGCTCCTACCGGATTGAAATTGTTTTTAAGAATCATCTAAAAGGTTGAATTTTTACTTCTAATGGGGAACTTCACAAATTTGAAAAATACCCTCAGGTCAGTGAAAACCATGGTCTTACCTTTAATTTCTGGGCGATAGTTTCGAGTCACGCCGTGGTTCTGGAGATGGCCTCACGATGAATGACAGACCTAGGTTGGTTCTCTACTAGATTAACCACAGCAACGAACACTGGGGTCAGCGAGCCGCGCTTTGTCGTGTGACGTTTGGCTCCGTCATCCTTGGCAACCATCACGTCTGGGAGTGTCTCTTACCGGTGCCGTTGATGTCAGAGAAACAGACATTTGTCCGTGACGACAAAGCGGGCAAGTGGTAAAGCCGCATTTGACCTTGGGGGTCTGACACCAGAGTTTATCTTCGTCACCAAGACCGCTGGCCGCCACACCCGGCAGATGCCTGGCTTCCTCAGGTGGGGCCTCCGTGACTGCACTGGCCGATAGTCCCCACCCCTGCCTAGGGAGCTGTGCGACCTTGAGGTGGAGTTGAGACCTTGAGGTGGAGTTGAACTCCGCTGACCGGAGGGCTCTTTTTTAAAGCCATGGGCCCTCAGGGTACACCTGTAAATTCCCGAGCCTTCAGGCATCAGTGGGAGGTGGAGAGTGCTGGCTTTTGACCCACAGACCTCAGGCGGAAAGTGTTCCCTGTCACTTACTAGCTGTATGACGTTAACCAACTGCTTAACTGAAAAGGAGGTGTGGCTAATAAGTACCGCCCAGGAATTACGTGGAATGTACACTAACCGTCTGGACGAGTGTTCGTTCGTAGGAGAGCTCATTCCATGCCAAACATTCTGCAATTGGTAACTCCTCGAATCCGTCCAGGGACCCCCCCCCCTCATCACCCCACTTTCCAGATCAGGAAACCCAGGCGTAACCTAACTTTCCGAATGTCATGCCAAAGATCAGAAATTCAAAGCCCTGACTCTGGTCTCCAAGCTGCTTCCCACAGACCTTTGTGAACAGCGTGTCTGAGACGAACCAAATGGCAGACGGCAAAGCTCAGAACAAAGACGCTCACCAAATGCTTTCATTGCCGTTACTGTTTCCTCCCTCGCCACCATCCCCGTTTTCAAATTGGCATTTAATAGATGCCTTTTAAAACGTATCAAGGGCAAGTTTTCATTTTCTTGGTGCTACGATTCCAAGAAGCTTCCTGATCAGGTTGTCGTCACTGGACCAACCTCCTCCAATCCAGGGCAGCTTTGGTCTTCGGACCTTGGTTGTTTTTGCTAAATGCGTTCCACACGGGAGGATGTGTGACATGGGGGCAGCTGAGTCACAAGGTGCCGCTTCTGCTGTCCCTTTACCCAAAAGCTGTTTCTGAGAATCCACTCCAGTCCGCCAATGCCAGAAGCATCAGGTTTGGATGATGAACAAGATCAAGTCCCCCCCCCCCACCGTCTTAGGAATGAGAGGAGAATGTTCAGGGTCAAGTTTACAGCTTCCTGTGTCTTGTTCTCCCACCTGCTGCATGTAACAAAAATATACTCTGCATTCACCTGGGGTCCAAATAGTAGTGCTTCCGGGGTCCGGTGCGTCTCTTCACTCACCGCCCCTCGTCTCCATTCATCCATCTGTCCATCCAACCGCTCGCTCATTCCTTCGTTCGTTCGTTCGTTCATTCACTCGGTTCAATTGATTTTCTCAGTTGCATTAATATTTGTTCAGTCCACCCTTTGCTGGCCCCTGGGCTCATAAAAGTGAGCAGAACTTGCTTGTGAGCAATCATGTGACCTTTGGGAAAAAACTTCCAGTGCGGTCGAGGCTTGTGTGCCAATGCAGCAACATATTATTTAATAAAAACTGAACTATGAGGTGCTGCGCTCTTTGTCCCAACTCCGAAAACGCTCTAGAACAGGTCAGTGGCTCAAAGAAGAGTTACACGCGTGGGGTCACGGGAAAGCAAAATCAGAAACGTTTCCTAGTTACTTACGAGTTCTCTACACGTTAACTCGAAACTCCAGAGGCGTGATCTCTGTCCTGTTCGTCTGTAGAACCTCAGCAGTGACGGTAACTGGAGGCCCAGGGGATTGCTTGTCGGTCATGAGCAGTGAAGGACGTCGCAGCGAACATGGCTTCTCCCCGGCCGGTCGCTGTTGCGCCAGTGCCTGGTGACAGGAACCGTGAGCGGCCCGGCGGCCGGGGCCGGGTGGATGCGCCCCCACCCCGGCTGCAGATGTGAACGCGGCCACAGAGGTGGAAAGGGGAGCAACGGACTTGGGACGCCGGGCTGTGTCACTGTCCCGTCACGAGTCACCCATGAAAGCATCTGCGTGCAGGGAGCTCCGCTGACCGAGTCCCCTTCCCCGGGCAGGCGGCCCACGCCGCTCGCGGCCATTGCCAATGCTGTTTTGGTTTGTGCGCGGAACCCTCGTGGACACGATCGTGCTTTCTGGGTTACGCGTGTTCTGACTTCCTGACATTTCTCACACGTGCTCCGCAAATACTCGCTCGGAGGGTTCCGACTTAGACCAACGGGGCGGAGGCCCCTGGGGAGGTGTTTACGCTGAGGTCCTGGCCCTGCCGAGAGAAGCTCCCATTCAGTGCCACCCCGAGTGCGCGCTGAGCCCATCACCGCCTCCACAAAGACTCCATTGTGTTCACCAGCAGGAAAATTCCTAATGACCACTGGCTACGGGGAATTTTGCTCGTGTCTGCTTGTTTACACCCATTTTATCTTCATTTTATTTGAGGATAGCGGGCAATATTCAAATATTTATCCTTGACCGGAGCACCTTCTCCCTACAGGACAGCAAATAACTAACAGGTGCTTTAAGGTACTTAGCTCTTAGGTTCAGTAATTTTTTCAAAGCGTGGCAAGTAAGTTTGAGAGAAACAAACGGAGGCAGTTTCTCACCGTAACTTGCAGACCAAGTCCCTCTCCACCACTCTGCACTGACGGCCCGAGTTGCCGTTCTTCCGCATCGACCTCATTGCCTTCCCGGCACATCCGATAATGGGCTCCCGCTCTTGTTCCAGTGGCACCTCACCCATCTCTTCTGCCTAAGTCCTTATATATTCCTGCAATTTGGAGAAAAGTAGCCTCGATTTTTTATTTTTATTTTTTAAGTTGTATCCATCTTTATACTTCATCTACTAGAAGTATTATAATACACACCTTGGAACTTGATCATGAATTCACTGGGATTTTTCTATGTTCTCGTCTTGCCCACCAAAGACCCCAGAAACAGCCTATGGTCCCCAGCCTGTATCCCCTGGGGTCAGCAGGTGGGGCCTCTGAGTCAGAAGGCAGATTTCCAGCAGAAATCATGGGGTAAAAACAAAAACAAAAACAAAAACAATAACGTGGTGGTTATTTTATAACCACCACCGTGATAAATAGTCACGTTACTACTTTTGTCACACATATTTATACGTGCCGCCATGAAAACTTTGACTATCCCTGATATTTCTTATATATAATGAATATAATAAATATACGATAAACTATGTGCTTCTGCCAGCAAAATTTCACCTGTATTAGTATGAAAATGAGAGCTTGCAAATTACACAAAGTAATGGCAAAAAATTATTTAATGGTATACTTAGCTCATGAAATTAGGATACACGTACATTTAGTGCAAGTATATATACCCTAAATAAAATGTCAACTCTTCTGTTGTTTTACATCTTCCAGAACACCTAACTGTAATGGTTTTCTTATAACAGGCAAGCAGATAAAATCCATATTAACTAATCTATTAAAATGCAACACAAAAATTCTCTGAGTGAAAAAATACACTTCCTCCTTCTTGCCATTGACCAGAGAAATACGGAGAAAATGTCTCATGACTTGAGGGTGACAAATGCATTAAAAACCCATTAGTCTGACAAATAGCCATTTTTTTCTGATAAATTAGAAGTTTCCAAATATGATGAAAGGCATAATTTCATGGAAATTATGTTATCTTAAGGCCACCAGGCAATCATTGATTCACTGACTCTCTCATTTTATTCAACAAATAACTGTCGGTGTCTTCTGAACACCAGACACCGCGTGCGGTCCTGGGGTGCGACCAAGAACAAGCCACCAGCCTGGCTCCACGGTCCTGCGGTGGGATTCCAGCAAGAAACCAGGTACGGTAGGGCTTGTGGTAATGGGACAGAGGAGACGCAGTGAACGGCGGGAGTGCAAAGGAGGAAAGCATAACCAACACGTGGGGACTAGCCTCTCGGGAGGATCAGAGCGAGTCCCGAAAAGGGTGTAGAAGGGGTGTTCCATTCAGAAGGCACACGTGGGAAACAGGGCGAAGGGGGTAACACGATGAGGAACTAGAGAAAGTTCATGGGTTGGAGAGTGGACCAGGTGTACTGGCTGAAAGGATGGTTAGGAAGGTCAAGGCCGAAAGGCCAAGCAAGGGAAGCCTCGGAAAATTTGGCTGGATTCCAAGGAGCGGTGGGCGTGATTGAAGGGTGGCCACTCCAGTCTGAGTGAGACCCTGACTTTGGGGCTGCTGTGAGTGTTCTCCTCACGGGTGTGGTTTCGGACACTGCTCGCTTTCTGACGGGGCAGTCAGAGTCTGAGGATCCCTGCTCTGGCTCATTCCTTCCAGAGATTTCTCATTCTGTGCCTATTCGTGGTTCTCCAGCTTCCCTTGCCTCATCCCCAGCCAGAAAGACTGGGGGGTTTTCCATATGCACCCCCACTATGTGGGAGAGAGACGGCCATCTGTGCCATTAGATTTATCTGTTCATTGCGTGAGTTTATGAAAGACCCAATTATAGGAGGTTTAGGTTTTCTTTTTTTATTAAAATGTTTATTTTTGAGAGAGCATGTGCACACAAGTGGGGGGGTGGTGGTAGGCAGAGAGCGAGAGGGAGACAGAGAGCGAGTGGGGAAGGGGCAGAGGGAGAGAGGGAGACACAGAATCCGAAGCGGGCTTCGGGCTCTGAGCTGTCAGCGCAGAGCCTGACGCGGGGCTCGAACCCACGAACCACGAGATCATGACCTCAACCGAAGTCGGATACTCAGCTGACTGAGCCACCAAGGTGCCCCGAGGGTTAGGTTTTAAATACCACAAACAATGCTGGGACAAACAACCCCATGTCCATTCACATCTGAACATGTGTCCAATTATTTTCTAACAGTGCCATTACTGGGTCAAAGGGTATGCAGTTTTAAGACTTATAGGTAGTGCACAGGAATGCTTTTCCTCACATTTTAGTATTGTTTTGATCACAGTACTAGTGATTTCTTGTACTGTTTTCAAAAGTGATAGCTGGAATGGCAACTGCCCATACTTCTGATTTTTGTTTTCTAAAACAGAGGTTGCAGAGCGCCTGGGTGGCTCAGTCGGTTAAGCGTCCGACTTCGACTCAGGTCACGATCTCACGGTCCGTGAGTTCGAGCCCCGCGTCGGGCTCTGGGCTGATGGTTCGTAGCCTGGAGCCTGCTTCCGATTCGGTGTCTCCCTCTCTCTCTCTCTCTGCCCCTCGCCCGTTCCTGCTCTGTCTCTCTCTGTCTCAAAAATAAATAAATGTTAAAAAAAATTTTAATAAAAAAAAACAGAGGTTGCATATATATTTTTAGTTTTTAATTCTTTAATTATGTCCTTTAAATATATGTCTATCATTTTTCTTTTTTGAAAAAATTCTGTATATAATCAAGGCCATTAATCCTTTGATATGTTGCAAACCATTTCCATGGTCTATCTAGCTTTTACTTATTTATGGCATTTTTTTTTTTAAATATAAGAACTTTTAACCTTCGTGCAGACAAATCTGTCATGACTGAGAAACACTACCGTAGCTCAGTAACGAGGGTCGATGCTTTGGAATCAAAGAGGTGAAATGACAAATTCTGCTTCTACCCCTTATTAGCTGCGTGCCTTTGGTGCACCACTTGACCTTTCGGAGCCATTCATGTATGTTTCTCATACATAAAATACTAGAAATGCCCCAGCTTTTAGGACCCCTAGCAGATTGTGGAAGGTAACGCACGAAGGATACTTTTACGAGAGCTGGACCATGATAGTGTGCAGCAAATGGTCGCTACTACTGTTCTTTCTATGGTTATGAGTATTTTCTGTCTTCTCTTGTTTTCCACGTCAGAGAGTTCTTCTCACCAAGGTTACATAAATATGTATCTACATTTTTTACTTACATTTTAAAAAAATTTTTTATTGTTTATTTATTTTTGAGAGAGAGAGAGAGAGAGACAGCATGAGTGGGGGAAGGGCAGAGAGGGAGGGAGACACAGAATCCGAAGCAGGCTCCAGGCTCCGAGCTGTCAGCACAGACCCCGACGCGGGGCTCGAACTCACAAACCGCGAGATCGTGACCTGAGCCGAAGTCGGCCGCTTAACCGACTGAGCCACCCAGGCACCCCTAGTTTTTACTTACATTTTCTTACAATGAATCTTTGTTTTCATAATATAATCCTCCCCCACTGATGTGAAATGTTAACTTCATCAAACCTATGTCTTAGGTGATCTTCAATTATCGACAACGCTCATACTCTTTCAGTTATTGTGACTTTTAATGTACATTTTAATATTGGCAACTCACACCCTCTCCCACTCATTCAAATCCTTTTTTGCTACACTTTGTTTCAAGGAATTTCGTCATTTTTTAAAAATCTCTATTGGTCTTTTTGTTGGCTGGCAAAAAGCGTAAGGGACATTCGTTTTCAAGATGTCAGTCCAGGAACACTGTGTCTTTCCCTTTGTGTTTTTTTTCATGAGTCTTAGCAAAGTTTTGAGGTTTTTAAAAGAATTTTACACACTGGCCTGCATACTGCTGATTAAGCCAGTTCCCAGTAATTGTACATGGATTGCTGTTATATATCAGATCTTCTATTATGGGTACTATTTCATTTTTCCTGTCATTTAACAAAGTACATACACTCCTATCGTCTGCAAATGTTGAGTTTTACTTTTTTCTCTTTTTAATCTCATTTCATCATCAGAACCATCCAGTACAATGCTAAATAGGCATGTTATTAGCAGGCACTCCCTCTTCTGCTCAACTTAGAGGAAAATTACTATTTCTCTTTTAAGTCTACGATAGACATTATTTTGAAATATCCTTTATGGTGTCCATTCTCGTTAAAGTTTATGGAAACTTTACCAAATTGGGAATGAACAGGGAATTTTTAAATACCATTTTAGCCTGTGTTAAGATAATCATGTAGTTTATCTCCTTTGATTTATCAGTATGGTAACTTACATTAACATATTTCAATACTCTACACACCCTAAGTTTCTGCAATTAACCCCATTTGGTCGTAATAAATTATTTTTGTAAATCCTTATTTACTTCCAGCATATAATGAGCTTAGAAGCCACCGCTCTGTTCTAACATCAAGTAAAAACCTATAAAAGATGGAAAATCAGCAACTCTACCTGGTTCCTGCTGCCCCCAAAGTTCGAGAGACGGGCGGCTATAGAGAATCGCAACTTAGCGGAGCAGAAGCCCACAGGCTGGAACAGGAAGATGTGACCCGCAGTGTCATTACTAGAGACTTGGTGTGGACAAGCCTGAGAGTTCAGAACTACAGAAGGACTCAATTACAGAGGCCTCCGCACTTACGTGAGCTTACCTCCGGGAGTCCTTTCAGCTCTTCACGGGAGTATCTCTGTGCTTCCCTACTGATGCCAGCAGGATGAGGGGGGAAAAAATGTTTCAAAACATGCCAAAGCTTTCTGTTCTTCTTAACAAGGCCCACCCTCGGGAGAATCGGTTTAACCAGAACCTAAACTGCTGGGGTTTTACCAAAGCCTCATTTCCTGGGGGGGGAAGAGAAATACCCAATTCCAGCTAGCTCTAGACTTCCACGTGGCAGAAAGGAAATACACATCCTCAATCCCTTCCAGCCATTCTGTCCCACCAAAGGTTGGGGGAAGTGAGAACCACTGGTGAAGTTCACAGTCCAGGGGCACAGCGTCACTAACAGTCCTAATCAGAAGACTACAGAATACTCCCCCTTCCCCCACCCCTTACCACTTTTTACTAAAGGCCCATTTACCATTTTTCTCTAGTGGATAAAATAGAGCATCCTTTTCTCTAGTGGATAAAATAGAGCATGTCCACCTTTGAACAGAAAATCACAAGGCATACTAAAAGGCAAATCCAGTCTGAAGAGAAGAAGCATCAGAAACAGAGTTAGAGATAGTAGGAATGTTGGAATTATCATATCAGAAATGTTTTAAAACTGTGATTAATATGCTAAGAGATTTTAATGGAAAAAGTAGGCAACATGTAGGAACACATGGATAAGGTGGGCAGAGAGATGGAAATTCTAAGAAAGAAAAGAAAAGAAATGCTAGAGACCAAAAACACTAAGAAACGAAGAATGTCTTTGATGCAATCATTAGATTGGTCATGGCTGAGGAAAGAATCTCGGAGTTTGAGGATATGACAAGAGGAAATTCTAAAATGGAAAAGCAAAGAGAAAAAATATTCTTGAAAAAAAAAGCCCCAAAATGTCCAAGAACTGTAAGATACCTACAGAAATTATAACATATATGTAATAAGAATATCAGAAAGGGAAGACAGACAGAAAGAAACAGAAACAATATTTGAAACAATAATGACTGAGAGTTTTCCCCAAATGAATGTCAAACACCAAACTACAGATCCAGGAAACTTGGAGATCAGCGAGCAGAATAAATGCATCAAAACTCACACAAACGCCCTCCCCACCCTAAGCAACAACCAACCAACCACCACCCCCCCCCCCGACATCTAGGCATATTATATTCAAACTGCAGAAAATTAAGAATAAGGGGAAAAAAAAGTCAGAGGGGAAAAAATGCTTTGCATATAGTCGAGCAAATGTAACAATTACATCTGACTTCTTAGAAACCATATAAGCAAAAAGAGAGTGGAGGGAAATATTGAAAGTGTTGAGAGAAAAAAAAACCCACCAACCTAGAATTCAGTACCCTGAAATATTATCCTTCAAAAGCAAAGGCAAAATAAAGACTTTCTCGAACAAAGGCTGAGGGAATTTATTGCCAGTAGACCTGCCTTACAAGATATGTTAAAAGACATTCTTTAGAGAGAAGGAAAATATAGGTCAGAAACTTGGATCTACATAAAGAAAGGAAGGGTATTCAAGAATGAATAAAGGTAAAATAACTTCGTTTTCTTATTCTTAATTGATCTAACATTACAGTTTGCTCAAAATTGGAAGAGCAACAATGTATTTGATTATGTATGCTGTATACACATATATACTTTTGTATGCTTATGTCTAAGTGAAATGAACGACAATAATGATACCAACGATGACAGGGAGAAATTAGAAATATTTTGTTATTATGAAGTATTTGTGCCACCCATGAAGTCGTTTTATGTTATTTGAAAGTGGACCTGGATTCATTACAAATGTACATTACAAACTCTACGACAACCACTAAAAAAAGTTAAAAAATAAGAATTGGGGTGCCCAGGGGGCTCAGTCAGTTAAGCACCTGACCTCAGCTTAGGTCACGATCTCACAGTCTGTGAGTTCGAGCCCCGTGTCGGGCTCTGTGCTAACAGCTCGGAGCCTGGAGCCTCCTTTGGATTCTATGTTTCCCTCTCTCCCTGCCCCAACCCTGCTCATGATCTATCTGTCTCTCTCTCACTCTCTCTCTCAAAAATGAATAAATGTTTAAAAAGTTAAAAACAAAAGAATTGATATGCTAAGAAAGGAGAAAATAGAGTCATATAAAACATTCAACTAAAACAAAAGAGTGGATGACAAAGATAGGAACATAGGAGAAATGCAAAAAATGGAAAACTATACTGACCATGGTAGATATTAATCCGACTGTATCAATAATCACCTTGAACATATACAGTCTAAATATGCCACTTAAAAGAGATTGCCAGAAGGGATCAAAAAATAATACCCAATTAATTATAAGTTGTCTAAAACAATGCTCACATTAAATATAAGGACAGATATAGATCAAAATTAAAGGGAGGAAGAAAGATGTATCACGCTAAGACTAATCAAAAGGGAACGGGAGTAGTTACATTAATTTTAGACAGAGTTGGCTTCAGAGTTTGGAGGGATAGGGAGGGGCATTACATAACGATAGAGGGCTCATTTGTCCACGTATGCCCCTAACAACACAACCTCAAAATACATGAGGCATAAACTGATCAAACTAGAGAAATAGATGCATCTACTATTTAGGCAGATACTTTAACATTTTTTCTATCAGAAAGGGACAGATCCAGCATGCAGAAAATCAGGACATGTTTGAAGTTCAGAGCATGATGAGTCAACGAGATGTAATTAACATCTATAGACATCCAACAAGAGCACGTTACATATTCTTCTCAAGGTCACAGGGAATGCTTACCTAGACAGACCACATTCTGGGTCATAAGACCACATTCTGGGTCATTAAATACACCTCAAGAAATTGAAAAGAATAGGAATCATGCAATATCTGTTTTCAGACCAGACATCAATGACAGAAAGATAGCTGGAAAATCTCCAAATACTTGGAGATTAAACAGATAAATAACACAGAAGCCAAAAAAGAAATCTCAAGAGCAATTGCAAAATAATTTTAAATGAAAACAAAAATACTTATCAAAATTTGTGGAATACACTGAAAGCAGTGCTTAGAGGGAAATTTATAGCATATATGTGGGATAAATCCCACGTAGACAAGCCTGGTTCAACACTAGAAAATCAACATAATCTGACACTTCAATAAGCTAAAAAAGAAAAATCACACGATCGTATCAGTAGATGCAGAAACAGAATCTGACAAAATCCAATACCCATTAATGATAACAACTGTCTGTAAACTGTGAATAGAGAGAACTTGCTCTACTTGATAAAGAACATTTACCAAAAATCTACAGCGAACGTTATACCTAAAGGTACAAAAGCAGACATTTTTCCACTGTGATCAGAAACAATGCAAGGATGCGACCTCTTATTACTTCCTTTCATCATCCTACTGGAAATTCTAGTTAATTCAATTCAGACAAGAAAAGGAAATAAAAGGCATACGCATCGGGAAGGAAGACATAAAACTGTACAGATGACACCATCGTCTAGGTAGAAAACCCAAAAGAACACACACGAATGCCTGGAGCTAATAAGCTGTTATGGCAAGGTGGCAGAATATGAGGTTAATGTACAAAGTCAATTGCTTCCCTGTGTACCAGTAGTGAACAAGCGAAGTTTGAAATAGCAACCCACCCCATATAAACCCAGGAAACCTGGTTTATTTGATTGGAAGTCTAATACAGCAGGGGATTTAATCCCAAATGGAAGGGCCCTGCCAGGTCATATTACGTACTCCCCCTGCAATAAAATTAGGACATTCCTCACGGACTCCTCCATCAAGAATTAAACCTGTACCTCCCTCGCGGGAAACCAATGAGCAAACTAATGCGCCTTTTTATTCCTGTGGTGAGCCTGTGGCGTAGCCAGATTCTCGCACAGGGAGACAGGACGCCGAGGCTTTTTGTCCAGGAAGCAACTTTACTTGTGCCGGCATGGGCTCAGTGGGCTAAGACCCGCCCCCCCCTCAAAGGCTGAGCCCCGAGCAGAGCAGGGTGGAGCCTTTTAGGAAATTTCTACTTCTCTGTCTCCCATATTTGGTGACACATCTAGCCTGAATGGACACAGTCCAAGCAAGTTACAGTGTCGGGTCAGAGCTGTGCATACGTGTCTAGGAGTTGACTGGGCCATGTTGCACGTCGCCTTCCTTTGTACTGAGAAGAATTCCACCAGATTCCTTAGGGAGGGGCTCCACCACAGTGCAAGACCTTGAATTTCTCTTCAAATGACAATAAAGAACATGAGGAGGGGCGCCTGGGTGGCTCAGTTGGTTAAGTGTCTGACTTCGGCTCAGGTCATGATCTCGCGGTTTGTGAGTTCGAGCCACGCGTAGGGCTCTGTGCTGACAGCTCGGAGCCTGGAGCCTGCTTCGGATTCTGTGTCTTCCTCTCTCTCTGCTCCTCCCCCACTTGCACTCTGTCTCAAAAATAAACATTAAAAAAAAACACATTTATAAAGGACATGAGGAAAATTCTGATTAACTCTGAAAGATTGTCTATTTAGGCTTCTCTTTCTCATCATATTAACTTTATTTGGTTGTCTTTTCTGGTGTCCCCCTGCCTGTTGCCAAGACTCCTTCACCTCCATATCTTCTAGCTGACAGATGATCCTTTCTACTCAAGGAGGTTCACATATGTTGTCTACCTTTGACTGGCTGCCTCTGCCTGTGGTAACTCCTATATATATAAAGTCCCCAACTGACCAATGTTGACCCATAGGTAGGGACATCGCTATGTCCCTATCTAGCAAGAAGAGGTTACAGAAGAGAAGACCTTCCACCCTCAGCAACCTTAAAGATTTAAGGGTCAAAATTGTTCAGGGGGAAATAACGTGGGAAACAAAGGCAGAAGGAAATGGCAGAGAAAATTAAATTTCCTTATAACCTGCAGCTCATTGACAAATACTTGAGGCAGGCAGAGTAAAACGTTTCTCCAGGAACTCCTTACTGTCTTAACATCAATGCTTTGCTAGAGGGAAAAACAACCTTAGCTTGACAAGAGCAAGGCCTCCAGTCTTCTTTAGCACCTGAAAATCCCTTTGGAAACTTCCCCTTGCCTTTACCTCCCACAACACCCAAGTATATAATCAGTCTCTTCTCCTCATGGTCCCAGGGCAGCTCTTCCTGCCCATAGGTCCCGTCCCCATGCTTTAATAAAACCACCTTTTTGCACCAAAACAATGACAACAAAAAACAAAGCCAACAAACAAAAACAAAACAAACATCACCATTCCATGATCACCCCTTAAAATGAAATACTTAGGTATAAATCTAACAAAATATGTACAAGATCTACATGAGAAAAATTGTAAAATTCTGATGAAAGCTCTCGAGGAGAACTTGAAAAATGGGAGACATAGCCTGTGTTCATACATTAGAAAACGTAATATTGTCAAGATGTCAGTTTCCCACCTTTACCTCTAGATGAAATGCAATGTGAATTAAATTCCCAGCAAGCTTTTTGTGTCTTTGGACACACCGATTCTAGCATTTATATGGAGAGGCACAAAGAACAGCCAGCTGAGTATTAATAGAGAAGAACGAAGTCAGAAGAATGACACTACCTGCATTCAAGACTTACTGTAGAGCTATGGTAATCAAGAGAGTATGGGATTGTGAAAGAGTAGGCATAGATCAATGGAACAGAATAGAGATCCCACAAACAGACTCACAAATAGAGTCAACTGACCCTGAAAAAGAGCAAAGGCAGTACAGTTGGTGGAAGTTTTGGGGTGATGGTGGGGTGGTTCGGAGCTGATGGCCAAGAAAGAATTCTTGAAGACGTCTTTGGTGCAAAAAGGTGATTTTATTAAAGCACGGGGACAGCTCTTCATGGGCAGGAAGAGCTGCACTGGGCTTGAAAAGACTGACTGGTTACATACTGTGGAATTGGGGAGGTAAAGACAAAAGCGAAGCCTCCAGAGGGACTTGGATATGCTAAAGAGGACTCTTAAGATACCTGAGGCCTTGCTTTTGTCAAGCTAAGGTTGCTTTCCCTCTCAAAAGACATTAACATCAGGAAAGAAGGGGGTTCGTGGAGAAACATTCTACTCTGGATTTGCCTCAAGTATTTGTCATGAGGCTGCAGGTTACAAGGAAATTTAATTTTACCTGCCATTTCCTTCTTGCCTTTGTTCCCCACCTCACTATGGAGGGGAGGGTGATACTAGGGGCCCCAGGACACGGAGTCTGCAGGTTTTTAGAGGTTAGGCTATTGATCAGATTGCGTTTTTCTTGTCATTTACTGAGATATTTGTAAATATCTCTATCAGTTTAACCATTTGTTTTGTGTCCTTTCCTTTGTCCTTGGGCAGCCAGGAGCGCCTGAGGAATGTCACACATATCCCGCCTGTGGGGTGGGTAATGCCAGCTTGGGCTTGGCCCTCAGCTTGCCTCATGGCCCCTCATCACAGTGTCTTTTCAACAAACGGTACGGAAACAACTGGACATCCATGTGCACATCTACACGCAGACTTTCTGCCTTTCACAAAATTAACTCAGATGGGTCACGGACCAAATGTGAAATGCAAAACTCTAAAACTTCTGGAACACAATACTGAGAACATCTAATGATCTTGGATGTGGAGAAGACTTTTTGGATACAACACCAAAGACATAATCCATAAAAGAAATAATTGGTCGGCTAGACCTCGTTAAAATTACAAACTTCTGCTTTGTGAACAACCACGTGAAGAGATAAGCCACGGGATGGAAGAAAATATTTACTTTTAATTCCCTTGCCTTTGGGGATGTGTCAAGTAAGAGATTGCTACGGCAAGGGAATTAAAAGCAAAAATGAACTACTGGGACCTTATGAAGATAAAAAGCTTCTGCACAGCAAAGGAAACAACCAACAAAACTAAAAGGCAACCAACGGAAAGGGAAAAGATCTTTGCAAATGACATATCGGACAAAGGGCTAGTATCCAAAATCTATAAAGAGCTCACCAAACTCCACCCCCGAAAAACAAATAACCCGGTGAAGCAATGGGCAGAAAACATGAATAGACACTTCTCTAAAGAAGACATCCGGATGGCCAACAGGCACATGAAAAGATGCTCAACGTCCCTCCTCATCAGGGAAATACAAATCAAAACCACACTGAGATACCACCTCACGTCAGTCAGAGTGGCCACAATGAACAAATCAGGAGACTATAGATGCTGGCGAGGATGTGGAGAAACGGGAACCCTCTTGCACTGTTGGTGGGAATGCAAACTGGTGCAGCTGCTCTGGAAAACAGGGTGGAGGTTCCTCAAAAAGTTAAAAATAGACCTACCCTATGACCCAGCAATAGCGCTGCTAGGAATTTACCCAAGGGATACAGGAGTACTGATGCATAGGGGCACTTGTACCCCAATGTTTATAGCAGCACTCTCAACAATAGCCAAATTATGGAAAGAGCCTAAATGTCCATCAACTGATGAATGGATAAAGAAATTGTGGTTTATATACACAATGGAATACTACGTGGCAATGAGAAAGAATGAAATATGGCCTTTTGTAGCAACGTGGATGGAACTGGAGAGTGTGATGCTAAGTGAAATAAGCCAGACAGAGAAAGACAGATACCATATGGTTTCACTCTTATGTGGATCCTGAGAAACTTAACAGAAACCCATGGGGGAGGGGAAGGGGAAAAAAAGAGGTTAGAGTGGGAGAGAGCCAAAGCATAAGAGACTGTTAAAAACTGAGAACAAACTGAGGGTTGATGGGGGGTGGGAGGGAGGGGAGGGTGGGTGATGGGTATTGAGGAGGGCACCTTTTGGGATGAGCACTGGGTGTTGTATGGAAACCAATTTGACAATAAATTTCATATATTGAAAAAAAATAAAAAAATAAAAAAGTCAAAAAAAAAGAAAAAAAAATATTTACAAAAGACACATCAGATAAAGGGCTGTTATCTAAAATACAAGAAGAATACTTAAAACAGTGAGGGGCACCTGGGGGGCTCAGTCGGTTGAGCGTCTGACTCTTGATTTTGGCTCAGGTCATGATCTCTTGGTTCGTGGGATCAAGCCCCACATTGGGCTCCATGCTGACAGTGTAAAGCCTGCTTGGGATTCTCTCTCGCTCTATCTCTGCTCCTATCCTGCTTTCTCTCTCTAAATAAATAAACTTAAAAAAAAAAGATTTTGTTAAAAAAAAAAAAAAAAACAGTGAGGAAAACAATAATGCAATTTAAAAAACGGGCGAAAGACCTGAACAGTCACCTCACCAAAGAAGACATTCAGACGAGGAAGCATATGAAAAGACTTTCAACATCCTATGTCTCTAGGGAACTGCAATTAAAACAAGGAGATGGGGCGCCTGGGTGGCGCAGTCGGTTAAGCGTCCGGCTTCAGCCAGGTCACGATCTCGCGGTCCGTGAGTTCGAGCCCCGCGTCAGGCTCTGGGCTGATGGCTCGGAGCCTGGAGCCTGTTTCCGATTCTGTGTTTCCCTCTCTCTCTGCCCCTCCCCCGTTCATGCTCTGTCTCTCTCTGTCCCAAAAATAAATAAAAAACGTTGAAAAAAAAAAAATTAAAACAAGGAGATAACACTACAGACCTGCTAGAATGGTCCAAATCTGGAACACTGACGATACCAAATGCTGATGAGGATTTGGAGCAACAGGAACTCTCGCTCATTGCTGGTGGGGGGAGGGGGGAGGGGAATGTAAAATGGTCCAGCCCCTTGGAAGACAATTTGGTGGACTGTTATAAAACTAAACATACTCTTAAGATACACTCCAGCAACGGTGCTCCTTGGCATTTACCCAAAGGAGCTAAAAACCTCTGTCCACCCAAAAATCTGCACGTGGATGTTTATAGCAGCTTTATTCACAACAGCCACAACTTGGGAAGCAATGGAGATGCCCTTTGTTAGGCGAAAGGATAAGTAAACTGTGGGACATCCAGACAATGGAATAGTATTCTGCACTACAAAGAATGAGCTGTTAAGCAATGAAAAGGCATTGAAGAAACCCAAAAGCAGATTACTGAGTGAACGAAGCCAACCAACCTGGCCAGGTGACACAACATACGATACCAAACTACGGGACATTCTGAAAGCGGCAAAAACTAAAGACACTAAAAAGATCAGTGGTTTTGAGGGAAGAGAACAGGGAGTGAAAAAGAGGCCGAGCACAGAGGATTTGTAGGCAGTGGACGCAAACAATGGTAGATGCGTGTCATTATCCAATCGTCCAAACCCACAAAATGTACACCACCAAGAATGAACCCTACTGTCAACTGTGACTTCGGACAACGATGAGTCAGTGTGGGTTCACAGATTGCAATAAATGTATCACGGTGATGTGGGCTGTAGCCAGTAGGGACGCTGTGCTTCTGAGACGATGGGGGTATCTGGGAAATCTCTGTACTTTCAATTCTGCTGTATGTCGAAAACTGTTCTAAAAACTAACATTTATTGGGATGCCTGGGGGGCTCAGCTGGTAGAGCATCTGACTCTTGATCTCAGGGTCATGTGTTCAAGCCCCACATCTGGCAAGGAGCCTACTTAAAAATTTAAATTAATTAAAAACCTCTATTACTCAACTTATTTAATGTGCCTATTAATTTCTAAGTTCCTTCCTTAATGCTGCCCTTCCTGCACGTCACTTCTGTAGCTCACAAATGCCCCATAGCACACACACCCTGCCATTTGGAGGGTAAGGGCTGTGTTTTGAGCCAAGTCTGTGAATTACTTCCCGAACAAGTACATTCATGAATGCCATGGAATTGATTGGAACCTAGGACTTTGCAGATTGGGGAGGGCAGAGAGACAGGGGACAGAGAATCCCTCGCAGGCTTGGAGCTGTCCGCACAGAGCCAGATGTGGGGCTTGAATTCACAAACCAGGAGATCGTGACCCGAGCCGATGTCGAGTCCACGCTTAACCAACTGAGCCACCCAGGCGCCCCGAGTGAAGCTCTTGTTAAAAGCTCGAGGGTGAGTATGTGCCAAACCTAATCTTGGACGTCTACAGGGAGAGAGCACACGGCTAGGATCGGTACCACTCCTGGAAGAAGTCAGCTGGAGAAAAAGCGGCTGCCGAAGCAAGACTGCGGCTACTCTGAAACCATTCAGTCCGCTGACGTTTGAAATCGAAACGAAAAGTGCACACTTGCTTTGAATCAGCCCTCCCGGTGGAATCTTCTCGCCATTTCAAGGGGCCATTTCCAGGGTCCGGATTCTCCACCGGGGGCAGCAACTAGAGGCACGCACAGAGGTTGAGGCTGAGAACTTGGAATTTTTAAATTGGAAAAGTTATTTTTATTTTTAATTGAAGGAGACAGAGTTGACCTAGTGAACCTTTACAGTGTTCAAGAAAGATCAAAATAAAAGTAGCTTTGTGGGGGGGAAGATTATGAAAATTCTGGCTTGCCTTTGCAGTACGGGGGGCGGAGGAGCTGGGGAAGATGATTTCTGTTCCACGAATGGTGCAACACTTGAGAAAGTTCCTTGACTTTTTTCCACCTGTGGCTTCGCGGGGCGCGCTGCCAGGCTGGAGCTCGGGCGGCCCGGCGCAGGCAGACCGCACGGGGGCGCTGTGGCCACGGGCTGAGCCCCGGGGGACCGAGGAGCCTCCGGGCGGCTGCCCTGTGTCCCCGGGCTGCAGGTGGCGGGGAAGCGGGGGAGCGGGCAGGGCGGCCACGGGGGAGCGCTCGGGATGGGGCGTAGACCGTAGACGCGGGCAGGGCCCGGAGGAGCCCTGAGCCGCGCGGGCCGGGTGGCACCGCGCCGCGCTCCGAGGGCAGGCGCGATGGCAGCGTCGTGGGGCGCCCCGGGCGGGACCCTGAAGGGCAACGGCAGCGCGCTGCTCAACGCCTCGCAGCGGGCGCCCGGCGGCGGGGAGGGGGCGCGGCCGCGACCCTCCTGGCTGGCCTGCACGCTCGCTTTCACCCTCATCTTCACCATCGTGGTGGACGTCCTGGGCAACCTCCTGGTCATCCTGTCCGTGTATCGGAACAAGAAGCTGCGAAACGCAGGTAGGGGCTCCGGGGCGGGGGGCCCGGCCGCCCCCCAACCTTCACCGGACGGCCGCCTCCCCTCCTTCCTGGCCACTTTCCGGAACGCAGCCCCCTGGCCCCAGCTGTCCGTTAGCTTTTTCTAAAAAAGTGCGCTTTTTTCTTACAAACTGGGGGCTTAATTTTTCCCCAAAGGGACAGAAGCCTGTCACTTTACTTTTCCTTTAACCTGCATGTGTAAGTTTTCTCTTTTCTCTCTCTCTATCCCCTCCCCTCCAAGAAAACAGGGAGTCTGAAGTCCCCAAGGGGGTAGAAAACTCGACCAGAGTCAGATCCTCTTTATTTTAGGGGAAACCCCCACCGTACGGTTTTCGGTTTCGGAGCTTTTACTGGATTGAGAGATTGCAGAAAGTTCCTCAAGAAGTCCTTGCCAATCAGATCAATGAGCTTACCAATTGTTCCTCCCAACTTTGTTAAAATAGGAGAAAATATAAAAGCTGGTGAAATGATAATGCCATTATTTTAGTTTTGTTGTCAGGAGTAGTTTTCAGTTTTGGGCACGCAATTGACAAAGACTCATGAAGGCTCCTAAATGAGGTTATTACTCCTCCAAGTTAGAATGTAAACTTGTTGCCATTTTAAAAGAAATTGTTACAGAAAAGAGTATATTTACATATAATCTACTACCTAAGCTAATTTTGTGTTTGAGTTTAACTTGCTTTATCGTCCAAGCAATGAACTGAAATTGGTTTATCTTGGGTGGGAGACCATGGACGGCCTTGCATAGGACAGGGGGTGTTCAGATCTTTAAGTGATGAGGTACTTAGCTCTTTAGCTGGAGGCTGACTTTCTGGAGGTGGGGGTGGGGAGGGGAAAGAACCTTGCACTTACATGTTTGTCAAAAAGCAGTATTTTTTGTTCTAATAAGGTAGTAGGTCACACTCTAATTTTCTTTAGCTGCCCTCTGGGAGGGCCCCCTTTTTCTCTATAATGCTTGCGACAGTGAATGGTTTAAGCTCAGTCAGGTAAGCATCCGACCCTTGATGTCAGCTCAGGTCATGATCTCCTGGTTCGTGATTCCAGCCCCACGTGGGGCTCTTTGCTGGCAGCACAGAACCTGCTTCAGATCCTCTGTCCCTCTTGCTTTCTACCTCCCACCCCCCGCCCTGCTCACATTCTCTGAAAAAAAAAAAAAAAAAATCTTTTTTAGAAAAAGAATTAACTTGATTATCATCTGCTAACACAAAGTGAATTTGAGTTAGTCCATTGAATAACCTCATTTCACATACGATTGGGCTTAAACTAGAGGAATTCTGCCTTCAAGAAGAGGCTCTTTGAAGAAAACATAGGCAGTAAGCTCCTTGGCATCGGTCTTGGTGATGATTTTTTGAATCTGACACCAAAAGGAGGAGGAACAAAAGCAAAAATAAAGAGCTGGGATTACATCAGACTAAAAAGCTTCTGCACAGGAAAGGAAACTATCAACAAAATGAAAAGGCAACCTGGTGACTGGGAGAGACTATTGGCGATCCATGTTAGATAAGGGGCTAATACTTAAAATATTATATAAGATATATAATATATATACGATATATATAATATATATACGATATATATAATATATATGGAATATATATACAGAATATATAATACGATATATATAATATATACAGAAATCATACACCTCAGCAGCAAAAAAGTAATCTGATTTAAAAACAGGCAGAAGGTCTGAATAGACAGTTTTTTCAAAGATGACATCCAGATGGTCAACAAACACGCGAAAGGATGCTCAACGTAACCCATCAGGGAAATGCAAATCAAAACCATAATGAGGTATCGCTCCACCCCCATCAAATGGCTATTATCAAAAGGAAGAGATAACAAGGGCTGGTGAGGATGTGGAGAAAAGGGAACCCTGTGCACTGTTGTAAATTGTTAGGATGCAAATCGGGGCAGCCACTGTGGAACAGTATGGAGGTTCCTCAAAAAGTTACAAATAGGGGCACCTGGGTGGCTCAGTCGCCTAAGCGTTCCACTTCAGCTCAGGTCATGATCTCACAGTTCGTGCGTTTGAGCCCCACCTCTGCCTGGTAGTGCAGAGCCTGCTTGGGATTCTCGCTCTCTCCTCGCTCTGTGCCCCTCCCCCACTCACACTTTCTCTCACTCTCAAAATAAATAAATAAACCTTAAAAAATTAAAAATAGAACAACCAGATGATCCAGCAGTTCCGTGCCAAGCAAAAACAAAAATGCTAACTCAGAAAGATACCGGCACCCCCATGTTCGCTGGGGGATTATTTGCAATAGCCGGGATATGGAAACAACTTTTGTGTCCATCAACAATGAATGGAGAAAGATGTACTATATATATACATACATATATGAACACATATATATATACATACACATGCATACATATGTACAGAAGTTACACACACACACACACAAATGAAATCTTGCCATTTGTGACAACATGGATAGACCTTCAGTGCATTATGCTATCTGAAATAAGTCAGAGAAAAGACCAGTACCATATAGTCTCTCTTAAATGTGAAATCTAAAAACACAAACAAGGACACCTGGGTGGCTCAGTTGGTTAAGTCCGACTTTGGCTCAGGTCACGATCTCACAGTTCATGGGTTCAAGCCCCATGTGGGGGCTCTGTGCTGACAGCTCAGAGCTTGGAGCCTGCTTCAGATTCTGTGTCTCCTTCTCTCTCTGCCTCTCCTCTGCTCACACACTGTCACGTTCTCTCTCTCTCAAAAAGAAGCATTAAAAAATTTTTAAAAGGTCTTATTAGAAAAAATCTTAAAAAAAAATTACCTGTCATCTCCAGGAGCAAAGCAGTGGGGGAAGCCTGCTTTCTCATCATGGCTGATTTCCTGCCAGTCTCCACTGTTCCCTCTATTTCTGGGATCTGGGGGGTGCTGGCTCTGCTTATAATAGGTTAATCTGCTTCGCAGCCTCCTCATTGTGTTAGTGATTGCTTTAATTTCTTGGATTAGGATTTGATAACTGGACTTTTGCTCTGACCCGTTCCATGCATTCCTGTCTCCTTGCAAAAACAGACACAAAAGAGGCTCCTTCCCTCCTAGCAATAAAAGCAGTTTTCTGTGGGCCAGACACAGTTCTGAAAGCCACGTAAACTGAATCCTTGGGGAAGCGCTGTAGTAGGGTGCTACCCTTGGCCTCCTCACAGGGGAGGAACTGAGGACACAGATTGGTTGTGTGCACTCTAGGCACACGGTGGAGCAGGGTATCGAACCCACAGAGCTTGTCCCCAGAGCTCATTCTGCCTTGCTGATAGCAACTATTACGTCATTGGGGACGTTGGGGTCTTGCAAGAACTTTCATTTTAAAAAACATTCACATGCCTGAAACAATTCAGCTTCTTCTGTTTTGTGAAAAATAGTTGTACAAAGGGTGCCTTCCACACTACTTTGTATTTTGTATTCAATAGCAAGTTTTCAATAAGGCCGCCTAGGGCACACTGCATTTCTGTGGCTAGCCGGGAGACCCGTTGTGAGCTTTCATTTGCAAAGCTTTAGACCTGTCATATTTTTATAATTGGGATTTTGTTTCTTCACTTGTACCACTGCTGCAATTCTAACCATTTGAGGCTTTCTAGAATGGTTGGAATTTTGAAACAGAGAGAGAGAGAGCGCTGATTCCAATGAGTTATAGGATGCTTATCAAAAGTTCTCATGATTGTTCGATCCTCCCATTTCAGTTAAATTATTGTGTTGGTATTAATGAGATAAGACTCAAAGAAGAGAACAGAAGAAATGAGGTAAGGAAATAAGAAAACTAAGGCATCTGCAGCTTTGACGTTTCCTTTGGAAATCTGGTATAATGGCGGGCTTAATTTACGCCCCTCCCTCGCCTAAGAGGGTATGTTGACAGGTGACTTCCCCGAGAAGAAATTTAAAATGTTTCACAGCCGTATCTCAGGGGCACTGGTCAGTCGGAGCGGACACGGGCTCCAAAAGCCCACCAGGCTCTTAGCTTCTGGGGTGCAGCTCTCTCCTGTCCAAACTGTGAGACTAGAGTTGGTACCACCACGTTCCATCTTCTGAGTCAATTTCACAGCCTAGTAATGGGAAGAGTCCTGCCCTGGGACACTAGGATTAGTATCGTTGCTCTCTACTTTGTGATCTGAGACATCAGGTAAGTTATCCAAGCCTCACCGTCCCCATTTGTCAAGTACAGAAAACCTCTCATCTCTTAGCCTCACACAATTGTTGCAGTTACCTAGTGAGACCATGCGTATGGGAGAGGACACATCGCATGTGGAAAATGATGCATACTTTGAAAAGGACGAAGTAGGTAATGTTATGTGTTCTTTTTTTCTAGGTATAGCTAACGAGGGTGTATTAAAAACCCTTAAGTCTTTTTTGTTAAAACTTGTTAAAAACCATGCACTCTAAACTTACAATTTGTATACTTTCCTCTGTGTATATTATGCTTTAAAAAAACTTTTACTAGGGGCGCCTGGGTGGCTCAGTCGGTTAAGCGGCCGACTTCGGCTCAGGTCACAATCTCGCGGTCCGTGAGTTCCAGCCCCGCGTCGGGCTCTGTGCTGACAGCTCGGAGCCTGGAGCCTGTTTCAGATTCTGTGTCTCCCTCTCTCTGACCCTCCCTCGTTCATGCTCTGTCTCTCTCTGTCTCAAAAATAAACGTTAAAAAAAATTTTTTTAAAAACTTTTACTAAAAAAAAATAAAGCAAAAGTCTAGTATCTTGCCTATTGAAAATTCAGTGATCTGGCAATTAACCTATCTAGAATAGAGCCAGTAAATGGAAAGAAGCAAATAACAGACACGCCCTGATTGCTGATTTGTTCTTAGAATTTTTTACTAAGTCTATTTATTTTGAGAGAGAGGGAGAGAAAGGGCAGAGAGTGAGGGACAGAGAGAATCCCAAGCAGGCCCCACACCATGAGCACAGAGCCTGATGCAGGGCTTGAACTCACGAACCATGAGATCACGATCTGAGCTGAAATTAAGAGTCAGACATTTGACTGACTGAGCCACCCAGGCGCCCCTGATTTGTTCTTACAGCACCGTAGAGCGCTGAGGCTCGTGTCCAGATTATAAGCCATAAATTAGGAGGATGACTGACGCATTTAAAGGAACAACACACGCGGCCAACAGCACGGGTTGAAACTGACTCATTAACAACAGGTCTGAAAAACTGAAAAGCACAATCTCTGGAGGGAATGTTGTGAAGAAGAACTCCGCTCACCATTAATTCCTCCTGAAACAGCAGGTGTATTCTGTTTAAGAAGACAGCACCATACTATTTTAGAAAGATACCTGCCTATAGGAGATTACTATTATTTTTAAATCTGGTACGCACTGGGGTAAACTGTCAGTATTATAAAAAGAAGCAAATTAAAAAGTTCCCAGAATGACTGTAAGACTAGATCATCATCAGCACTGTGTTCTCTGCTTGAGTGTAACTCCTGTTAGGTACAAGACTGAACGCACTGGTTTCTTTCAGGCCTGTATTGTCTCTATCCTTGCGTTTCTACTCAGAGAAGCTGCAAACCTTGGATGCCCCAGGGCTGTTTTTAAGATTCTTACAGTCTTAGGCAGGCATGCCTACTTAAAAAATACTATTTTGAGGGGTGCCTGGGTGGCTCAGTCAGTTAAGTGTCTTACTTCGGCTCAGGTCATGATCTCACAGCTTGTGAGTTCAAGCCCTGCATCGGGCTCTGTGCTGACAGCTGAGAGCCTGGAGCCTGCTTCAGATTCTGTGTCTCCCTCTCTCTGACCCTCCCCACCTAAAATACACATTAAATTAAAAAAAAACCCCACTATTTTGAAGTCAAGGCATAACGCAGACAATAAAGTACACAGAACATGAATACGCAGCTTAATATATTTTTCCTCATGTATACACACATGACCGTCACTTTTGGAAATGAAATAAGGGTGTTGAGAGATGGCAGTATTATTATTATTCACAGCTTGAACTAGAACTTATGCCAAGTCTAAGTACTGGAAACCGCCAACGTGAATGTTTTCTCTTTTACCATCCACAAACAATTGGTTGCCTGTATTGAACTTGACTCTTTGTTTGTATCCTTTGCTCAGATAAGGAAAGCTGAGGCTCACTGCCTCCCCCAGTGCCCTTGGCCACCCTCACCATCAGTTCACCAGTATTCCTGGCTAGGTCCCATTGAATGTGTTCACAGCTACCTTGATTGAGCCCTTGACCACTCTGTTCACTGTATCCCTGGCTGTCATTTTCTCTTTGCTCTCTTTCCTTCTCTTCCTTCGCTTTCTCTTTTCTTCTCCACCACGGTTTCTGACTCTGTTCTTCAATATCTTTTAATCACCATCATTAGGTTTGATCTCTTCAAAGAGGTCACATGTGCATCTGTTTCCTAATTGTGTCCTGCATCGGAAAAAAAGATAGCCCTGAACTTACAAATGTATCATATTCTAGAAGTTCTCTTACAAATGCCTTAAAAGAAAAGTTCATCTATATTTTGGCTTCTGTGCTACCCTGCAAAATAATTCAAAGGAGTAATATGTCTGAAATAAAACTCAGAATATCTGGGTCACCTGCCATTCATGAGCTCCTGAGGGCAATCTGCCTTGTTCTAAGTTCTGACTCGCTTGGGATCCTGTGAGAATGGGCACAGGTGGTATGGAAGGGGCATATGGAAGCTTCCCTTATTAACTCAAATGTCAGGAGAAAGTTCAGGGGCAAGGCATGATGATAGAGGTGGATTTGTCATCACATATGGGGTGCAAACAAGTATATGCATGTGCTTATAGTCAAGTACTCCTGTGTTGGGGACAAACCTGTCACCGGATCCTACAGGGAAGTGTGGGAGGAGCCTGTAAAGAGAACTGATCTAGAACCTGGACTCCAGGCCTTCTTTACTGAATGGATCTGTGATTACAGATAAATCACCATCTCCCCGGACTGTTTTCACATCAGCAAAATGATGGGGTGGGACAAAATCTGAGTCTTTCTGCTTCTAGTATCCTTTTTCGTATGGTGATTAAACTCACTGTGAAGTTGGACATTCTAATGTTGTGAGATTGACTAGCAATAAGAATTGTGGGTGCAGGGCTCCTGGGTGGCTCAGTCGGTTGAGCATTTGACTTTGGCTCAGGTTATGATCTCACGGTTCATGAGTTCGAGCCCCACATGGGGCTGGCTGCTCTCAGCATGGAGCCCGCTTTGGATCCTCTGTCCCCCTCTCTCTCTGCCCCTCCCATGCTCGCTCTCTCAAAAATAATAAACATTACAAAAAATTAAAAAAAGAATTGTGAGTGCAATGTTATGTACACATACAGTGATAACAGGCATCACAGACCTAGGAAATGGTGTTATGATGAAAGTATGTCTCACTTGTCCTAAACTGTCTAGGTGATTCGTCTCCTATCTGCTAAAAAATATCTCAGCAGAACATCTAGTTTCCCTGTTTTATTTCCCAAGAAATGCTCCCGAGGTTTAGACATTTCCCAAGTAGTTCTCCCTTCTTGGCAGAGAACGAAGTAACCGACTACACAGAGACAATAGGTTGGATCCCTGGGATTTATGCAGGTTCTTGTGAATTTGGGTGGGATGTGCTGGGGACACTTATGATGAACTGACCCACGGGGTATGGGCGTGAACAGTCCCCCTGGGGGAGCTTTCTGGCCTCTGGTTGGACCACCTGGACTAGCTCTTCTAGGCCTGTTGTGATGCCTTCAAAAATGTAACCACTTAGGAGGAACAGGCTAGGTTGGCAGCCAGCCTGGCCGCTTGTTGGTGACAACACACGTCTAAAGAACGGGGGGTTCACATGAGTGAGCACGTCACTCTTAGGTGTTCAAAGATGGAAGGAAGATAGAAGGAAGATAGATAGGTGTTCAAAGATAGAAGGAAGCCCTTCACCGTGTTACAGAATAAAGAATCAGACAATCTCTCCTGCAAAATCAGTTTGGGATGTCTCTACTGGGGTCCTGAAGGTGGCTAGTTTCATAGTTTACTGGTGATTTAAAAACCAGTGTTCTGTGGGATCTTTAAAGCCCAAAACATCAAACAAAATATCCGTTTATGAACCAAACGCCCCAATCCCACAATAAAAATAAAAACCATACATTTGGGGGCACCTGGGTGGCTCAGTTAAGCGTCCGACTTCGGCTCAAGTCACGGTCTTGCAGTTCGTGGGTTTGAGCCCGACGTCAGGCTCTGTGCTGACGGCCAAGATTCTGCTTCGGATTCTGTCTCCCTCTCTCCCTGCCCCTCCTCTGCTCATGCGTGCTCTCTTTCTCAATAAACATTAAAACAAACAAAAGCCAATACATTTTGGACAATATTATTGAGTCAGTTTCTCCTTTCAGAAATCTTTTTTTCATAAAGGTTCATTTTGCCTGTTACAGTCTCTTCTTCCTTAAAGTGATGCTGTCCTATGATTCATTTAATATCCAGAGAATTCAGATATAAAGTAAATAGAATTCTAACAAAGGTCTGACTTCTGGGACATGGGCAATTAGAACAGATCCAGAGTATTCCTCAAAACTCAGCTCCGGTGTCTTAATTGAAAATCTAAACCTTTTGTGATAAAAGTAAAGCCTCTTTTATATTGTTCTCATCCATAACTGATTTTGCAAAAACTGCTGGTCATCTTATGATGAACATTTCCATTTAAAACAGGAGTATTTTCCAGCGCCCTTATCAAGCTAACCCCTATTATTAAAGGCATTTAGATTTTCAGTCCTACAATTTTATTTTGCAAATTTATTAATTCAGGTGTGAAACGTTTTTCAAGCTTGAGAAAAGGAAAGTAGGCAACTTGTGAGATTGTTGTGTGCGGTGCACTTTTCACAGACAGCTATTTTGATCTGATTTCTGCAGATGAAGTATAAAAATAACCTCTTATTTAGGAGGCCTAGTGCTTTGTACTTGTGCACATAGAGCAATTCTCAATTTTCAAAGCACTTCCCCACATTTTCTTTTATTTGTTCTTATATAGATCTCCTCAGGTAGATTAAAAAAAAAAAAAAACCCTGAAACTCCAAATTCACAGATAAATGATCAGTATTTCTTACTCCAGCATACAACCCAGTGCGGAACAGCGGAAGGGGCACAGGAATTAAAATCTGAAGACCCAGGCTGAGTCCTTTCTATCTGCGATACCTTTATTTGTACTATGTGTTGGGTCTAGTTGTTCAATCTGTCTAAGCCTTAGTTCCCCATCTTGTGTCACAGGGATGCTAGGAGAATAGATTTAGATTCTGCCCACCCATCCACCCATCCACCTACCTATTGCCTTGAAATTATAAAATACTACAGAAATAATGCTATCATGTTATTATTAGTATGTATTCTACAATTAGTACTTTTTATGTTGTTTTTTTAATGCTCATTTTTTTTAAGTGGACAATATGAATGATAAGTGAAATCAGTCAGAAACTAAAGATTTAGGATTGAATTCTCTTTGGCAACATTATGGAAATTGCATAAATTCTCTTAGGTCTCCATTTTCCCTTTCATAATAAACATTATCCCCCTGCAGCATGTAGGACTGAGATTCTGATTGTTTCAATATCCAACCTTTGAGAGGCTGATTATTTCAATATCCAAGCCATTCTCTAATTTAAAATGAATCACCTCTGCAAGCTACAATAACTTTCTCAGACAAGTATTTATCATTCAAAAACTTATAACCTAAATGTATGTACAGACGTGGAAAATGATTTCAAGCTAACAAAGTCAATGTTTAACACAATTCACTATCTGATAGAATTCTTCTCTGTACTGTTGACATTCTCTTCCTACAGCTCTTCATGATATTTAAAATTATTGATTCAAGGCAATATTCTATTTGTAAAGACATTTTATTGATTTTTTTTCTCTTGCATGCTTGGCTACTGTTTAAATTTTTCTGATTTTTTTTCTGGTCTGTGTAGTATTTTATTATCGAACCCCAAATGTTATCCAAATTTGCCAAAGTAATCCTCAGAATTGCCTGGAAACTGGATTAAGACTCCTAAATATGTCATTGAGTTTTGGTCTACAGGATTAAATTTGGATCTGATCTTTGGTTCCTCCACCTATTCATTGCATAAGAAAGTAGCAACTTTCAGCATTAATCGTGGATATGATGGAGGTTATTTTTGCTAGCTTTCACAATCATTTTTCCCTTGGCTATTCTGAAAGGTAACCAAAGATAAAATGTCCTAAATTAAACCTCCTGCATTTAGTTCTTACCAACATTTGATGGTTCTGTTTTTAAAATACCTGATTTGAAAAATATCTGAATTGAAAACAATTCCATTTACAATTGCACCAAAAAGAATAAATGCTTAGGAATAAACTTAGCCAAGGAGATGAAAGATCTGTACTTTGAAAACGATAAAATACTGCTGAAACAAAGTGAAGATGACACAAACAAATGGAAAGATATACCATGCTCATGGATTGGAAGAATTCATATTGTGAGGATGTCTGCCCTACGCAAAGCAATTTACAGATTCGATGCGATCGTTATCAAAATGTCATATTATTATTCCACATAGAATAAACAATCCTACAATTTGTATAGAATCACAAAAGACCCGGAATAACCAAAGCAATCTTGAGAAAGAAGAACAAAGCTGGAGGCATCGCAATCCTAGATTTCAAGATATACTACAAAGCTGTAGGAGTCAAAACAATATGGTATTGGCATAAAAATAGACACAAAGATAAATGGAACAGAACACAGAGTCCAGGAATAAACCCACAGTTATATGATCAATTAATTTATAACAAAGGAGGCAAGAATATACAGTGGAGAAAAGACAGTCTCTTCAAATAAATGGTGCTGTGAAACTGGAGACCTACATGCAAAAGAATAAAATTGGACCAGTTTCTTACACCATACACAAAAATAAACTCTAAATGGACTAAAGACCTGAATGTGAAACCATAAAAATCCTAGAGAGAACACAGGCAGTCATTTCTCTGACACTGGTCATAGCAGCATTTTTCTAGGTATGTCTCCTCAGGTGAAGGAAACAAAGGCAAAAATAAACTATTAGGAGTACATCAAAAGAAAAACAGTTTTTGCACAGTGAAGGAAATCATCAACAGAACTAAAAGTCAACCTACTGAATGGAAGTTACTTGCAGACGATACCTCCAAAAAGCAATTAATATCCAAAACATAGGGGCGCCTGGGTGGCTCAGTCGGTTGAGTGTCTGACTTAGGCTCAGGTCATGATCTCACAGTCCGTGAGTTCGAGCCCCGCGTCAGGCTCTGTGCTGACAGCTCAGAGCCTGGAGCCTGTTTCAGATTCTGTGTCTCCCTCTCTCTGTGACCCTCCCCCGTTCATGCTCTGTCTCTCTCTGTCTCAAGAATAAATAAAAAAAAAAAAATCCAAAACATATAAAGAACTTATACAACTCAATATAAAAAAAACAATCTGAGTAAAAAGTGGACAGAAGACATAAACAGAAATTATTCCAAGAGGACATACAGATGGCCAACAGACACATAAGAAGATGCTCAATATTGCCAATAATCAGGAGTATGCAAATCAAAACCACAATGAAGTATCATCTCACATCTGTTAGGATGGCTATAATCAAGAAGAAGAAATAACAAGTGTTGGCAAGGACATAAAGAAAAGAAATCCCTCATGCACTGTTGGTGGGAATGTAAATTGGTGCAGCCACTGTGAAAAACAGTGTGGAGGTTCCTCCAAAAATTAAAAATAGAAATACCCCATGATTCAATAATTCCACTACTGGTTATTTACCCAAAGAAAACAAAAACACCAACCTATAAAGATCTATGTCCCATACTCATTGTAGCATTATTTATAATAGCTGAGATATGGAGACAACTGAAGTGTCCATCGATAGATGTGTGGATAAAGAATTTGACACACACACACACACACACACACACTGGAATATTAATCATAAAAAAGAATGAGATCTTGCCATTTGCCACAACATAAGTCGGCCTAGGCGGTATTATGCTAAGTGAAGTGAGTTAAAGAAAGACAAATACCATTCGGTTTTACTTATATGTGGAATCGCCCAACACACACACACACAGAAAAGACCCATAAATACAGAGAATTGGTGGTTGTCAGAGAGGAGGGAGATAGGAGATGGGCAAATTGGTTAAGGGGAATGGGAAGTTTAGGATTCCAGTTATGGGATGAATAAATCACGAATGAAAGGTATAGCAAAGGGAACGTATTCAATGGTATTTCACTAGTGTATGGTGACTGATGGTAGCTATATCTGTGGGGAGCAGAGCATCACAGATACAGATGTTGACTCACTATGTTGTGTGCCAGAAACTAATGCAACATTGTAGGTCAATTATACGTCAATTAAAAAAAATACCCGTTTGGAAAAATATCTGCTTTGGACGTCGTTTTAAATCTCCATAGAGTCTCTGGACATTGTTCTAATTCTTTATTAGTATCTCTAAAAATGATAATTGGAGTATTTGAGGTGAACAGGACGATCTTCCTAAGGTGGCTTGAATTTCCTCCCTTAAGCGGTTTTAAGTTGCCTAGCTGAGTGAAATGCCCTATTTTCTAACATAAGAAATATGCACGCTCTCAGGATTTTTCTAGGCTACCAGAGGCAATTAATGGATTGTTTTTAAAGAAGCAGTTGTTCGTGCTTAGAACCCCGCATGGTAACACCAGTGTCACCTACCCCCGCCTTTGTAAAGATGCTTCCTTAATCAGTATCCTAAGTTCTTCACCTTTCAAATAGGTTGGCTGACCAAGTTTACATGACACCTGGGGGCTGTATGTGACATGCAAGAAATTTCAGTGAAATTTAATGATACTGCAAGTGTGGAATAAACTTTTGGATTTTCGATTGAGATGTCCTAAAATTTATTCTTCTACAGAGCTATCCACTTTTGGCAATCACACTGAAGGCATTCGTCTTAGAAAAAGGGGACAAGAAAAAGAACAACAAACAAATCTACTTGGTGCTGAATATTATTCAGGCTACTTAGGTTGAATTTGAGTTGTGGCACTTCCGGCTTAAAAGGATGCTTGCCTGCTCTGACAGTGAGCGCTTTTGGAACTTACTGGATCGAATATTCATTTAAGTCAATATTTATTGCATACCTACAGTTTAAGACAGAATATAAATTGTCAGCAAATACTTGTTGGTTTGTCAAAATACAAGGCGACATGCTAAGCTTGGATCCTACTTCCAAAGAGGTTGCTTTCATTCGGGCACTTAAAATTCTTTTATTTTCAAATAAAAATTAAGACCTGGCATACAGAGGTGTAAGACTAGAAACATGTTTATATAGCAGAAAAATTTTTCAAGAGGAATTTGTTGGCTGGTTAGATGGCAGCTGAAGCCTGAAGTAGTCATGAGATGTTTTACAAGATCCTGCCTAGGGGCAGCTGGGTGACAGTTGGTTAAGGCTGACTTCAGCTCTGGTCATGAGTTCGAGCCTCACACGGGCTGTTGGCTGTCAGCGTGGAGCCCACTTTGGATTCCCTGTTCCCCTCCTCCTCTCCCCCTCCTTCCTGTATTCATTCTCTCTCTCTTTCTCTCAAAAAAAAAAAAAAAAAAAAAAGATCCTGCTTGACTGACAGATGCTAACTCCACTCACCATGGTGAGCATTTTGTGATGTACAGGAAAGTCAAATCACTGAGTTGTTTGTAAACATGGAGCTAATATAATACTGTAGGTCAGCTCTATTCCAATGAAAAATTTTAAAAAATTTAAAATAATTTAAATTATTCATGGTGTAGCTAAAATTCAAATTAAAAATAAATAAATAAAAGACGTTACCTCAAGATGAAAAAATAGGTAATAAATAGGGAAATATGAAAGTGAGTTCACACAAGGGGCAGAATTAAGGCGAGAACCTCCGAGTAATTGTCAGTAACGGAGACACAGCCTAGCAATTTGCGAATAATACACTGGCTCATATCTTTTGGAGAAAGTGATACAGCCTGAAAAAACACCTGTTGGAGAAGGTTTGAGAACTTGCCTGCTAACTTAAATTTTAAAACCTTTCCTGACATAGTTATTAAAGGGAAGATGATAATATTATAACCAATAACTAGTTATTTCCTCTTTTCTAATTTTCTTAACATATTTAGAAATACAAAACTCTCTTATAATCTTGAAAGGGATAACGGGCTTTGTTTCTAGCTTTTTATTTTACTTATTTTTATTTAGTTAACACACAGTACAATATTGGTTTCAGGAGTAGAATTTAATGATTCATCACTTACAACAACTGGTGCTCATCACAACAAGTGCCCTCCTTTTAAATGTTTGTTTTTTTTTAATTTATTTTTGAGAGAGAGAGCGTGAGCGAGGGAGGGGTAGAGAGAGAGGGGGACAGAGGAATGAAGCGGGTCTTGAGCTGACAGCAGCGAGCCCGATGTGGGGCTCAAACTCGTGAACCATGTGATCATGACCGGAGCCAAGGATGGACATTCAACTGACTGAGCGACCCAGGCGCCCCAACAAGTGCCCTCCTTAATACTCATCACCCGTCTAGCCCATCCCCCACCCACCTCCATCAACCCTCAGTTTGTTCTCTATCATTAAAATTCTCTTGTGGTTTGTTTCTTCTCTTTTTCCCCCTCCTTCCCACATGTTGATCTGTTTTGTTTCTTAAATTCCACTTAGGAGTGAAATCATACAGTATGTCTTTCTCTCATTGACTTATTTCACTTAGCATAATATTCCCTACTTCCATGTCACTGCAAATGGCAAGATTTCATTCTTTTTGATGGCTGAGTAATATTCCATTGTGTGTGTGTGTGTGTGTGTGTGTGCGCGCGCGCAGGTATTAAATTCTTTACCACGTAAGTTTTTTAAAAGCTTGTTTACAAAACAGGTTAGAGATAGAGATAGAGGGAGGTTACACGTATATAAAGTTGTTTCATATTTAATACTTTATATATGAAACATTCCTTATCTGTGGAAAGTTAGTTCTTTATAGACTCAATTATTTTTGGTAGTACGTTCCCTCTGAAGAATGTGGGCTGTGGAACCAGATAACCTGGAGTAAAATCCTGGCCCTGCCATCCAATGGGTGTGACCTTGGGAAATTTATTTGTTTAATTTCCTCACTTATTAATTCAGGACAGTACTAATGCTGTAAGGATTACAGGATTGCTAAACTTAAAGTTCATTGTGCTTTAAATGTAACATCCTGGGAAACACAATAAATTCTTTGTTATTTAGTACTTGGGTAGAATTAAGACAGGTGAATGTATTTTTATTTCTAAGGCAGAGTACAATACTTAACACTACTTTAGCTACTTAAGTTCTTTTTTGTTTCTTAAAATATTTTATTTTTATGTAATCTCTACACCCAACGTGGGGCTTGAACTCACAGCCCTGAGATCATGAGTCACATGATCTACTGACTGAGCCAGCCAGGTGCCCCTAAGTATTTAAATTCTAAGAACATAAAAAGGAGAGTCACATTTCGAATTTCTAAAATGAACTTTATGAGAATCTTAATTTATACTTTTGTAGTACTAGCTTTTATTTCATTTCTCCTCCCATTTTAGCATATAAATAGGATGATACTATAATTGTTCCTGTTTAAATAATGACAGTAATTCTTGTTTGGAATTTAGCAATTTAGAACTCTTGTCTAATTAGAAATATTACTAAGTGCCATTGATTTGCTTTTATAAGCTGAGATTTCACAGAATTCTTCAAGATAAAGAAAATAAAGACTACAATCTCAGAGTGAACACGAGCTTTTTTTTGATTGCCGGTTAATGTGGTTAAAATATGTTTTTAAAGTTGTTTGTGTTTAAAGTTTTATTCTTGATTTTGTAATATAAATAATGGTGTAGACATCAGTAATTTGGTTAAGTTTTTAATTCCAGTTAACATACAGTGTTATGTTAACTTCGGGTGTACAATATAGTGTATTCAACACTTCCATACATGACCCAGGACTCCACACGACAAGTGAACTACCTAATCCCCATCACCTATTTAACCAATCCCCCAACCCCCTCTCCCTCTGGTAACCATCAGCTTGTTCTCTGTAATTAAGAGTCTGTTTCTCAGTTTACCTCTCTCTCTCATATTTTTTCTCTTTGCTCATTTGTTTTGTGTCTTAAATTCCACACATGTGAAATCATACGGTATTTGTCTTTCTCTGCCTGACTTTATTTCATTTACCATTATACCTTCTAGCCCCTTCCATGTTGCAAATGGCAAGATTTCATTACTTTTTTTCATGGCTAATATTCCATTATCTATATATCTATATATCTATATCTATATATCTATATCTATATATATATAGATATATACACACACATATACATATATATATCTATACATACATATATATGTATATATACATATATATGTATGTATAGATATATACATACCACTTCTTTATCCATTTATCAGCTGATGGGCACTTGCACTATTTCCAGACTTCGGTTATTGTAAATAATGTTGCTATTAACATAGGGGTGCATGCATCCCTTTGAATCAGTGTTTTTGTATTTGGGGGGTAAATATCCAGTGGTGCAATTGTTATATTTTTAACTTTTTAAGGAATCTCCACACTGTTTTGCACAGTGGCCGCACCAGTTTGCAGTCCCACCAAGAGTGCACGTGTTCCTTTTTCTCCACATCCTCAGTGACACCTGTCGTTTCTTGGTTGTTGATCTTAGCCATTCTGACAGGGATGAGGTGGTGGCTCGTTGTACTTTTGATTTCCATTTCCCCGATGGTAAGATATGATGGGCATCTGTTCATGTTGGCCATCTGAGAGGTCTTCTTTGGAGAAACATCTGTTCATGCCTTCTGCTCATCTTTCAATTGGATTATTAGTCTTTGGGTGTTGAGTTCTTTATATGTTTTGCATACTAACCCTTTATCAGATATGTCGTTTGCCAAGTATCTTCTCCCATTCTGTAGGTTGCCTTTTAGTTTTGTTGATGGTTTCCTTTGCTGTGCAAAGCTTTTTATTTTGATGGCGTTCCAATAGTTTATTTTTGCTTCTACGTTCCCTGCCTCAGAAGACACGACTAGAAAAATGCTATTATGGCTGATGTCAAAGAGGTTATTGCTGTGTTCTAGGATTTTTATGGTTTCAAGTCTCACATTTAGGGCTTTAATCCATTTTGAATTTATTTTTGTGTATAATAAAGTGGCCCAGTTTCGTTCATTTGCTTGTTGCTGTCCAGTTTTCCCCACGCTATTTGTTGGAGAATGTCCTTCTCCCATTGGATATTCTTTCCTGCTTTATTGAAAATTAATCAACCATTGGGGCGCCTGGGTGGCTCAGTCGGTTAAGCGACTGACTTTAGCTCAGGTCACGATCTCACAGTCCATGAGTTCGAGCCCCGCATCGGGCTCTGTGCTGATAGCTCAGAGCCTGGAGCCTGCTTCAGATTCTGTGTCTCCCTCTCTCTCTGACCCTCCCTCGTTCATGCTCTGTCTCTCTCTGTCTCAAAAATAAACATTAAAAAAAAATTAAAAAAAAATTAATCAACCATATAATTGTGGATTAATTTCTGGGCTTTCTATACTGTTCTAGTGATCTACGTGTCTATTTTTGTGCCAGCACCCTCAAGTTTTTATTACTCCAGCTTTATAATATAACCTATAATCTAGACATTTTTTCAAGATTGCTTTGGCTATTCAGGGTCTTTTGCGGCTCCATACAAATTTTAGGCTTCTTTGTTCCAGCTATGTGAAAAATGCTGCTAGTGTTTTGATACGGATTGCGTTAAATGTGCAGATTGCTTTGGATAGTATAGACATTTTAACAGTATTTGTTCTTCCCATCTGTGAGCATGGGATGTCTACCTATTTCTCTCTGTTATCTTCAGTCTTTTTGATCAGTGTTTTAGAGTTTTCAGAGTACAGGTCTTTCACAACTTTGGTTAGATGTATTCCCCACGTATCATTGTTTTGGGTGAAATTGTACATGGAATTGTTTTCTTAATTTCTCTTTCTGCTGCTTCATTCTGAGTGTACAGAAATGCAACCAGTTTCCGTACAGTGCTTTTGTATCTAGCAGTTTTTTATTGGAGTCTTTAGGTTTTCTATACAGAGCGTCATGTCATTTGGAAATAGGGAAAGTTGTACCTCCTTCTTAACAGTTTTGATTCCTTTCATTTATTTGTGTTGTCTGATTGCTGTGGCTAAGACATCTAATACTATGCTGAATAAAAGTGGTGAGAGTACATAGCCCTGTCTTGTTTCTGACCATAGAGGAAAAGCTCTGTTTTTCCCCATTCGGAATGAGTTAGTTGTGGGTTTTTCATAGCCGGACTTTAATTATCTTGAGGTATGTTCCCTCTAAACCTATTTTGTTGAGTTTTTTTTTTTTAATCATGAATCGATGTTTTACTTTGTCAAATGCTTTTTTTTTCTACCTCGATTGAAAGGCTCATGTGGTTTTTACCCTTTCTCCTATTGATGTGATGTGTCTTGTTTGATTTGCAAATGTTGAACCACACTTCCAGCCCTAAAGTAAATTGCACTTGATGATGGTGAATGATTTTTTAAATGTATTTTGGATTTGGTTTGCTAGTATTTTACTGAGAATTTTTGAATCAATGTTCACCATAGATATTGGCCTGTAATTCTCTTTTTTATTGGTGTCTTCATCTGGTTTTGGTTCAAGGTAATGCTGGCCTCATAGAATGAATTTGTAAGTTTTCCTTCTTTTCTGTTTTTTGAAGTAGTTTAAAAAAATCGGTACTAATTCCTCTTTAAATGTTTGGTAGAATTCACCTGTGAAGTCATCTGCTCCTGGACTTTTGTTTGTTGGGAGTTTTTTGATTACTGACTCAATTTCTTCACTGGTTATCAGTCTTTTCAAATTTTCTATTTCCTCCTGTTTCAGTTTTGTGAGTTTTTACATTCCTAGGAATTTGGTCATTTCTTGCGTGTTGTCCAATTTGTTCGGATACAGTTTTTCGTAATGTTCTCTTATGATTTTATTTCTGTGGTGTTATTTCCCTTTTCTCATATGTGATTTTATTTATTTGAGTGTTTGAGTACTTTCTCTTTTTTTTTTCTTGCTAAGTCTGGCTAGAGGTTTATGAATTTTACTGATTTTTTTCAAAGAACCACCTTTTGGTTTCATTGATTTTTTTTTTTTTTTTTTAGTTTCTATATCATTGATTTCTGCTCTAACCTTTATTATTTCCTTCTGTCTGCTGTTTTTAGGTTTTGCTCATTTCTAACTCCTTTTTTCTAGCTCCTTTAGGCTTAAGGTTAGGTTGTGTATTTGAGATTTTTCTTGCTGCTTGTGGTGAGTTTGTATTGCTATAAACTTCTTAGAACCACCTCTGTTCTATCCCAGAGGTTTTGGACTGTTGTGTTTTTATTTTCATTTGTTTTTATGTACTTCATTATTTGGCTTTGATTTCCCGGTTGACCCACTCATTGTTTAGTAGCGTGTTATTTAACCTCCATGTATTTGTGGTCCACTCAGACTGTTTTCTTATAGGTAACTATTAGTTTCATAGCTTTGTGGTCAGAGGAGAGGCATAGTAGGACTTTGATCTTCTCGAATTTGGTGAGGCTGGTTTTGTGCCCTAGCATGTGATCCATTCTGGAGAATGCTCTATGTGCACATGTGCACTTGGAATGTGTGTTCTGCGGTTTTAGGATGAAATATTCTGAAATTATCTGTTAAATCCATCTGTTCCAGCGTGTCATTCAAACCCATTGTCTCCTTGTTGATGCTCCGTGGACGTACTCTGTCCATGGATGTAAGTGGGGCGTTAAAGTCCCTGACTATTATTGTGTTACTATCGATTAGTTCCTGTACGTTTGCCATCAACTGTTTTATGTATTCAGGCGCTTCTATGTTGGGTGTATAAATATTTACAATTGTGGGGCGCTTGGGGGGCTCAGTCAGTTAAGCATGTGACTCTTGAGTTTCGTTCACATTATGATCTCACAGGTTTGTGAGACTGTGCCCCACGCTGGGCTCTGTGCCTACAGTGCAGAGCCCGCTTGGGACCCTCTCTCTTCCTCTTTCTATGCCCCTCCCCCACTTATGCTCTCTCTCAAAAATAAACATTAAAAAATAAATATTTACAATTGTTTTATATTCTTGTTGAAGATATATTATATTATATTAATTATATTATATTATATTATATTATATTATATTATATTATATTATAGTGTTCTTATTTTCTATTACAGTCTTTGTTTTAAAGCCCATTTTGTCTAATGTACGTATTGCTACTCCGGCTTTCTTTCGATCTCCATTTGTGTGATAAATATTTCTCCATCCCCTCACTTTCAATCTCAGGAGACTTGAGGTCTAAAATGATTCTTTTATTTAAAAAAAAATTTTTTTTTAATGTTTATTATTTTTGAGACAGAGAGAGACAGAGCATGAATGGGAGAGGGGCGGAGAGAGAGGGAGACACAGAATCGGAAGCGGGCTCCGGGCTCTGAGCCGTCAGCCCAGAGCCCGATGCAGGGCTCGAACTCACGGACCGCGAGATCGTGACCCGAGCCGAAGTCGGACGCTCAACCGACTGAGCCACCCAGGCGCCCCTAAAATGATTCTTTTATAGGAAGCACATAAATATTGGTTTTTTTTTTTTATCCATTGTCACTCTGTCTTTTGATGGGAGTGGTTAGTCCATTTAAATCCAACGTAATTATTGATAGACATGTATTTATTGCCATTTTATTACTTGTTTTTAGTTGTTTCTGAAGATTTTCTCTGATCCTTTCCTGTATTTCTTTCATGTTTTGTGGATTTTGTTTAGTTATATATTTGGATTCCTTTCTCTTTATTCTTTGCATATTTATTAGTGGATTTTAATATATGGCTACCATTAAGTTTGTATACAACCTCTTTTGCATATAACAGTCTATATTAAGCCAATGGTCATTTAAGTTTGAACCTTTTATTTTCTCCTTTCCTCCCCACATTTTAGGTACATGTTATTGTTGGTGCCTTGACTGATTTTTTACATAAATATTCATTTTTACTGCTTTTATGTTTCCTACCTTTATATTGCCACATTGGGTCTCTCCGTTCCGTTCAAAAAGTCCTCTTTACTGTTTCCTGCAGGGCTAGTTTAGTGGTCATGAACTCCTTTAGTCTTTGCCTGGGAAACTCTTTATCTCTCCTTCTATTCTAAACTATAGCCTTCCTGGGTAGAGTATTCTTGGCTGCAGATTTTTCCCATTCAGCATTTTGCATGTATCACGGTACTCCCTTCAGACTTGCTAAGTTTCTGTTGAAAAATCTCCAGCTAGCCTTACGGGTTTTCCCTTGTTAGTTAAGGGCTTCCTTTGTCTTTCTGCTTTTAAAACTTATTATCATTCTATTTTGTAAATTTAATTATAATATGCCTTGGTGCCTGCTTCTGTTGATTTTGATGGGAGTTCTCTGTGCCTGCTGAATCTGGATGTCTCCAGATTAGGGAAGTTTCCTTCCCCGGATTAGGGAAGTTTACAGGTACTGTTTCTTCAAATAAATTCTCTGCCTCATCTTTCTCTCTCTCTTCTTCTGGGACTCCTAAAACATGAATGTTATTATGTTTCATGGAGTCACTGAGTTTTCCAAGTCTGTACTTAGTTTGTGTAATTCTTTTTCTCTCTTCCATTTAGCTTGATTACTTTCCATTACTGTGTCTTCTAGGTCATTAACTTGTTTTTCTGCTTCTTCCATCCTGCCATTCATTCCATCAGGCATGTTTCTCATTGCATTTATTAAGTCCTTTATCCCTGCTATGATATTCCTTATCTCTGTGTTAAGGGTCTCACTCACGTCTTCCCCTCTTTTCTCAAGTCCTCCCCCATACATGCTCTTTCTCTCACAAAAATAAATAAATAGAAAGAAAACCAAAGGTGGAGGCATCACAATCCTAGACTTTAGCCTGTACTACAAAGCTATAATCATCAAGACAGTATGGTATTGGCACAAAAACAGACACATAGGCCAATGGAATAGGATAGAGACTCCAGAATCGGACCCACACATGTTTGACCAACTAATCTTTGACAGAGCAGGAAAGAGTATCCAATGGAAAAAAGATAGTTCTTTAGCAAATGGTGCTGGGAGAACCGGACAGCAACATGCAGAAGAATGAAACTGGACCGCTTTTTTACACCACACACAAAAATAAATTGAAAATGGATGAGACCTAAATGTGAGACAGGAAACCATCAACACCCTAGAGGAGAAAACAGGCAACAACCTCTTTGACCTCAGATGCAGCAACTTCTTACTCAACATGTCTCCAAAGGCAAGGAAAAAAAGAAAAAAAGAACTATTGGGACTTCATCAAGCTAGAAAGCTTCTGCACAGCAAAGGAAACACTCAACAAAACTAAAAGACAACTGACGGAATGGGGGAAGGTATTTACAAATGACATACCAGATAAAGGGTTAGCATCTAAAACCTATTAAGAACTTACCAAACTCAACACCTGAAAAACAAATGATCCAGTGAAGAAATGGGCAGAAAACATGAACAGACATTTTTCTAAAGAAGACATCCAGATGGCTAACAGACACATGAAAAGATGCTCAACCTCACTCATTGTCAGGGGAATACAAATCAAAACCACAATGAGATACCACCTCACACCTGTCAGAATGGCTAAAATTAAAAATTCAGGAAACAGATGTTGGCAAGGATGTGGAGAAAGGGAAATCCTCTTGCACTGTTGGTGGGAATGAAAACTGATGCAGCCACTCTGGAAACCAGGGTGGAGTTTCCTCAAAAAATTAAAAATAGAATTCTTCTACGACCCAGCAATAATACTACTAGGAATTTATCCAAAGGATACAAGAGTGCTGATTCATAGGGACACATGTATCCCTGTTTACAGCAGGGCTATCAACAATAGCCAAATCATGGAAAGAGCCCAGATGTCTATCAACAGATGAATGGGTAAAGAAGTGGTTATGTATTATATATATGTGTATATATATGTGTAATATATATATACATACACACACAATGGAGTACTTCTCATCAGTGAAAAAGGATGAAATCTTGCCATTTGCAACAACGTGGATGGAACTGGAGGGTATTATGCCAAGTGCAATAAGTCAGTCAGAGAAAGACAGATATCATATGTTTTCACTCATATGTGGAATTGAGAAACTTAACAGAAGTCCATGGGGGAAAGGAACGGGAAAAAATAGTTACTAACAGGGAAACGAACCATAAGAGACTCTTACATACAGAGAACAAACTGAGGGTTGATGGAGGAGAGAGGGGTAAATGGGTGATGGGCATGGAGGAGGGCACTTGTTGGGATGAGCACTGGGTGTTGTACGTAAGTGACCAGTCACGGGAATCTACTCCCAAAGCCAAGAGCACACTGTATACACTGTATGTTAGCTAACTTGACAATATTATATTAAAAAAATATTCACAATTGTTTTTATTGAAGATTATGTTATAATTATATAGTGTTCTTTTTCTCTTCTTACAGTCTTTGTTTTAAAACCTATTTTGTCTAATGTAAGTAGTGCTCCTCCGGTAAATATCCTTATGATCAGTGCTTTAAATTCTCTATCAGGCATCTTCCTTATATTTGTTTCACTTAGATCTCAGGTTGTACCCTTGTCCTGTTCATTCATTTGGGATAAACTTCTCTGTTTCCTCCTTTTGTCTGCCTCTCCATGCCTATTTCTCTGTTAAAAAAAAAAAAAAAAAAAAAAAAAAAAAAAAGGCAGCTGTGTCTTCTGTTTCGAAAGTAGTGACTTCATGAAGAAGAGGTCCTCGAGTGCCCTGCAGTGCAGCGTCCCCTGTTCACCAGAACCTGGCACTTCAGGAGAGTGTCCCGTGTGTGTTGCTTATGCCCTGCTGCTGTGTCTGAGTCACTTTTCCTTTCCGTGCAGTCGTCCGCACGGACTCTTTGCCAGTTGTTGGTTTTGTCTGCTTTGTGTGGTATTAGCGGGACCCAGGCAGGCCAGCTCTGAGGGTGCCTGTCTGCAGGGACCTTGAGAACGGGGCACTGGTGGTAGCAAAATTCACGTTGGGCCGCTCGTCCTAGGCCAGATCTTCTGCAGCGCTGTGGTGGCTGGGGGCTGTGTGTCGAGTACACGGCTGGGCCCGGGGCAGGGAGACAGCTGTGCCCCCAGCGTCTGGGCAGGGGGTGCCGCCAGGCATGCAGCAGTGGCCGGGTGGGGCACGGGTACAGCTTTCGCCAAATTTGCCCTGAGGCCCGTGCTGAGGTACACGCGTGTGTGCAACCCTGCCCCCTTCAGGTGGCTCCATGTTTATGCCGGGAAGCGGCATAAACACACTCCCAAACCATTACCAACAGACCTGTCTCCTCTTTGCCTCCCAGCCTCGCGTAAACGGCTGTGCGTATGTTGCCTCTCCACACAGGCTGTGTCTCTTTAAGGGCAGCCACTTGGCCATCCCTGGTGCCTGGGTGGCCCAGTGCTGAGTCAGCTGACTCTTACAGCTCCAGGCTCCAAGTCCCACTGCTTTTACAAACTCAAGTCAGCCTGCCCTTTGGCTCTTATAGTCAAACCGTATGGGGATTAGTTTTCCCCTTGTGAGCTCCCTGGTGCGAGAGGGCCCGTTTCTCTGCCCTCTCCATGCAGGTGGCTCCCTCCCTCCCGCAGCCAGCCCCTCTCCACCTTTCTGCCCTTCCCAACCTTTCGGATGCAGCTTCCTCTCTATATGTAGTTGCGGAGTCTGCCCTTCCAGTCTTCAGGTCGCTCTCCAGGTCACGAACTTGGATGCGGATGATGTCTAGCTGTCAACGTGGGACAGGGTGAGCTCAGGGCCCTTCTACTCCGCCATCTTCCCAGGCTCCCCGCTGACATCGGTAGTTTGTGTTTAGCTTATACATGAAAGGCCGAATCAATGGGACTGTAATGTGGATATTTACATATTACAAACATCTCCCCAAACCACCCTTCTGGGAAAAGAGTAATGAGATCTAGAAAATGAGGAGAGTTCTTGGCAGGATTTCACACTTTTAAAAATTGAAAACTGTACTACAGCTCGAGGGTTATGTCGCTTTATGATATGCGGAAGTTTTCTTAGTCTCTTTTACTACATATATTACTGTATGGTAACAGAACAGCCAAGACACTCCATCGATCAACTCAAGTTTACAGTGTTAAAGAGTCACCACCAAGGTAAGGAGTAGGGCCGGGAAAACAGTGAGATGCAGACAGAGCGTCAAGAGCCAGGGTGGCAAGTGGGGTCAAGGAAGCAAGACAGCGAAAATCTAAGGTGTGATCAGGTATCACATGCATTGTATGTTACACTCTTCGCACAGGGTAGTATATGGACCGTTTACATGGACAGGGTATTAGATGTCAGGACCATAAGGAGGAGGAGGGCTGAGTGAAGGCTCATTAAGAATGCCCCTGATGCGCCTGGGTGGCTCAGTCGGTTAAGCGTCCGACTTCGGCTCAGGTCGTGATCTCGAGGTCAGTGAGTTCGAGCCCCGCGTTGGGCTCTGTGCTGACAGCTCAGAGCCTGGAGCCTGTTTCAGATTCTTTGTCTCCCTCTCTCTGACCCTCCCCCGTTCATGCTCTGTCTCTCCCTGTCTCAAAAATAAATAAAACGTTAAAAAAAAATTAAAAAAAAAAAAAAAAAAAAAAGAATGCCCCTGATGACTGGAGAGAAGTTTCAGCAACGCGGTGTGGGTAGAATCCAGATGTTACAGGAAGGTGAGTTGAAAGCAGGTGGGAAGACAAGAGAGGGGATACCTTTGAGGGGAGAGGAAAGGGCTGGTAGCCAGAAGGATAAAAGGAGGCTTATGTGTCCAGGAAGAGCCCTGCAAGACGGCAGGGATTGGGAGAGGAGTCCTTGCCGGGAGAGAGGCCACCTCAGCCAGGGCTTTCTGACCGGGGAGGAACTTTCTGTGAAGCACAACACGTGGTTTTCATCACGGTGGAAGAGAAGGAATAAATATCCAAAGCCAAATGTGCTCTATGCGCTCTCTCAACTCCTCACTGTGGTCATTGTTACCCTGATTTATTACATATTAGGAGCCCGAGGCTCCGGGAAACTGTGACTTACCCGAGGGTGGTTAGCAGGTGTCATAGCCAGGATCTGAATGCTGATGTTTTTGTTTCTAAACTTAAGGTCCACACTGCCTCCAATAATCTGAAAAGAGAAGTTTCTCAAATATAGTCCTTTGAAATCTAAGAATGTAAGGCACTGCCTGTGAGCTTTGATATGCAAAATAGATAGCTTCTTCTTTTAAGCCAGACTTCTTAGATGTGAGTCTATGGGATTTGCTGCGTAAAACAAATGAAAAATGTTTTCAAGAGTAGCCAAAGTATATTTTTTCGCTCTTTAAACTGGTCTTTATCTCTTTGATGTTAGGCACAATTCAGGCACAGCCAGGGTTTTATATTTTTAATTATGAACAATAACTCAGGGGGTCTCTAATCTTGCTTTCCAAGTCCAACTCCAGGCTAATACTGGCCTGTTGAGAAAACCAACATCTTGGCAAATAAGAGCCAAAAAAAAAAAAAAAAAAAAAAAAAAAAAAAAAAAGGAACTAATTTCTACCTTTGCATGAGTGAGGTTTGTTCACCCAGAAAACTGTTCCCGATCATGTGCTACGTGCCAGGCACTGTGCAGTCACAGTCCTGGACCTCAAGAGGTCTTTAGAGGGAGATAGACTTCTATGCACATGAGCGGGGTCATGTGCTGGTTTGATGTTGGAAACGTGTACACATAACAAGGATGAAAGGATTGAAAAGCAGTACCAGGGCACTTGGGTGGCTCAGTCCGTTAAGCATCTGACTCTTGATTTCAGCTCAGGTCATGATCTCATGGTTAGTGAACTGGAGCCCTACGTCGGGCTCCGTGCTGACGGTGTGGAGCCTGCTTGGGATTCTCTGTCTCTCCCTCTTTCTCCACCTCTTCCCCGCTCAGGAGGACGCATGTTCTCTCTCTGTCTCTCAAAATAAATAAACTTAAAAAAAATAAGCAATACCAAAAAGCATTTAAACTCTGGACCCTCTACCCAATATGGCTGGTTGGTTTGTTTCTGTAAGATAGCATAGTAAGTAGTTTTTCTTTTTTTTTTTTTTATCTTAGAAGCGGGTGACTTGTGTAGAAAACTACCTAACTGCATCACAGAGCTGAACGTCTATCTCAGGTTGCCTAGAAACAGAACCTGAGAGGGAGCTGGCATGTTCGCTGCTCCTGCTTTGTTGAGGGAGTGCTCTCGGGAGAGACCTGTGGTGGGTGAAGGACTCTGACTAGGGCAGGGAGAGGCAAGCAAGGAAAGGATCTCAGGTCAAATGGAGACTTGGCCTGATCTGAGAAGCTGAGGCCTCCGGGTGTAAATCCAACCACAGAGTTGTAGCCATTGAAGGTGAAGGGGCTGGCCTTTTGTACTCCATTGTCAATTGGTCATCCATTGTCTACTCAACTGAGGGCAATTCTCTGGAGAAGGGTGTAGCTGCAACTAAATGGAAGCACCCAACCTTCATCAAAATTCCAGGGATAAGTGCACCTACCAGCCTGGCAGAGGGACTTGAAAAAGGGACTTGAAAAAGATATCGGCAACATCTACTCCAAGGCCTGTGACATAGAGAAGAGGTAACAAACAACCCAGAGACCAGCCTGCCATAGTAATGGGCTCCCCCTGCCAGCATTTTGAAGAGGGTCCACATAAGCAAAAGAATTCTCTGCAGGTTACATCATTGCACAGATTTAATTGTTACCAAATTAGGAACAAGATAGCTAGAGTAGAAACATGTTGATGAGGACAAACTGAAGGCCCAAACTTTATACAGTGTTAGGGAGAGAGATTTCTTGCCTGTCAGGTGACTCAAACTTTCCTTCTCAAAGTTTCCCACATTGGCATTTCTGCCTCAATTGGGATGCTTGGTTTTCCTTTGGCTTTAATCACAGGGTGTGGCAAAACCAAGGCACCGCAGGGGAGCTCCTGCATTGCAGACACACACACATCACTGCTCCTACTGTGTGGTAACAACCCAGTTTTCCCTTGAAAATCAGGATTAATCACCCCCTTCAGGACAGTCTATTGATTCCCTGGGAGGAGGAGCCCAAAGCAGCCAGGTGGCAGTCTCAACGTCCAGTTTGGGGAAACCAATGTTATGTCTCTTGGTGGAGCATTCTTCTCTTGGGAGCTAAGACTTGAGAACAGAACCTATAGTTGTGAGGGCAGGAAGCAAATATTTTGCTAGGGTATCACTAGGATAATTATGTGAAGAAAAATGACCATTTCCACCCTTGATTTTCTGATCCATGAATCCAGTCACTGATTTAGAACACACACTACACCCTGGGGGACACCCTAGCCTCATCCATCTGGGGCTGGAACTAAACCTTCACAAGGCATTCTACCGCAATGCCTTGCTTCATTTGCTGTAAATTGAGTTCCTCCATCAGAAGCAGTGTTTTTACCATAAACAAAGACAAAGGTATCTTGTAAGTCTATGAATGTCAGCTTGGTGGAAGAATTAAGGGTACAAAAGGCAAATCCAGATCCAGAATATGCTCCTATTCCACTGTGAACAAAGTACCTCCCCTTTGATGATGGCAGTGGTCCAATGTAATCAATCTACCGCTATTGTCTGGCTGATATTCTTGGGGAATGGTGCCATATCAGTGTTGGTCTCTGCCGTTTACAGGTTGCTGACACACCAGGTCAGCAGTGGCTATAACCAGGTCATTTTAATGAGGAGTACTCTATGTTGGTGGGCCCATTAATAACTTCTGTTTCCGGTGCATAACTTTGTGAGCCTAGTGGTCAGGGACAGTGGTGGCTGAACGAAGATCAATGTACACAGGCTGTGTCATTAAGATCCTCTTCTAGACAAAAGAAAGCCAGAATAGCCATAATTATATCAGACAATCTAGACTTTAAAATAAAGACTGTAATAAGAGATGAAGAAGGGCATTGTATGATAACTAAGAGGTCTATCCACCCATAAGACCTAACAATTGTAAACATTTATGCGCCAAATGTGAAAGCACTCAAATATATAAATCAATTAATTACAAACAAAAAGAAACTCATTGATAATAATACCATAACAGTAGGAGACTTCAACACCCCACTTACAGCAATAGACAGATCATCTAAACAGAAAATCAACAAGGAAACAACGGCTTTGAATGACACACTGGACCAGATGGACTTAACAGATACATTCAGAACATTTCATCCTAAAGCAGCAAAACATACATTCTTCTCCAGTGCACATGGAACGTTGTCCAGATTAGATCACATACTCGGACACAAATCAGCTGTCATCAAGTACAAAAAGATAGAGATCATACCGTGCATATTTTCAGACCATAATGTTATGACACTCAAAATCAACCACAAGAAAAAATTTGGAAAGATAACAAATAGTTGGAGACTAAAGAACATCCTACTAAAGAATGAATGGGCTAACCAAGAAGTTAAAGAGGAAATTAAAAAGTACATGGAAGCCAACGAAAATGATAACACCATAGCCCAAAACCTTTGGGATGCAGCAAAAGCAGTCATAAGAGTGAAGTATGTAGCAATCCAGGCTTACCTAAAGAAGGAAGAAAGGTCTCAGATACACAACCTAACCTTACACCTTAAAGAACTGGAAAAAGAACAGCAAATAAAACCCAAAACCAGCTGAAGTCAGGAAATAATAGAGATTAGAGCAGAAATCAAGGCTATTGAAACAAACAAACAAAAAAAAATCACCCAAAAAACAGATCAATGAAACCAGGAGCTGGTTCTTTGAAAGAATTAACAATTGATAAACCACTAGCCAGTATGATCAAAAAGAACAAGGAGAGGACCCAAATAAATAAAATCAAGAATGAAAGAGGAGAGATCACAACCACAACAGCAGAAATACAAACAATAATAAGAGAATATTATGAGAAATTATACGCTAATAAAATGGGCAATCTGGAAGAAATGGACAAATTCCTAGAAACATATAAACTACCAAAACTGAAACAGGAAGAAATAGAAAATTTGAACAGACCCATAACTAGTAAAGAAATGGAATCAGTAATCAAAAATCTGCCAAAAAACGAGTCTAGGGCCAGATGGCTTTCCAGGAGAATTCTAGCAAACATTTAAGGAAGAGTTAACACCTATTCTCTTGAAGTTGTTCCAAAAAATAGAAACAGAAGGAAAACTTCCAAACTCTTTCTATGAAGCCAACATTACCTTGATTCCAAAACAAGATGAAGACCCCACCAAAAAGGAGAACTATAGACCAATTTTCCTGATGAATATGGATGCAAAAATCCTCAACAAAATATTAGACAACTGGATCCAACAATACATTAAAAAATTATTCAAAAATTATCCCACAAGCAAGTGGGATTTATACCTGGATGCAGAGCTGGTTCAGAATCCACAAAACAATCAATGTGATTCATCACATCAATAAAAGAAAGGACAAGAACCACATGATCCTCTCAACAGATGCACAGAAAGCATTTGACAAAATATAGCATCCCTTCTTGATAAAAACCCTCAAGAAAGAAGGGATAGAAGGATCATACCTCAAGATCATAAAAGCCATATATCAAAGACCCACTGCTAATATCATCCTCAATGGAGAAAAACTGAGAGCTTTCCGCCTAAGGTCAGGAACAAGATAGGGATGTCCACTCTCGCCACTGTTATTCAACATAGTATTGGAAGTCTTGGCCTCTGCAATCAGACAACACAAAGAAATAAAAGGCACCCAAATTACTCTTCACAGATGACATGATCTCTATATGGGCAACCTAGAAAATTTCATGAAAAAAAACTGCCAGAACTGATCCATGAATTCAGCAAAGTTGCAGGATACAAAATCAATACACAGAAATCAGTTGCATTCCTATATGCCAATAATGAAGCAACAAAAAGTGAAATCAAGGAATTGATCCCATTTTCAATTGCACTAAAAACCATAAAATACCTAGGAATAAATCTAACCAAAGAGGTGAAAAATCTAAAATTGAAAACTATAGAAATCTTATGAAAGAAATTGAAGAAGACACAAAAAAATTGAAAAATATTCTCTGCTCCTGGATAGGAAGAACAAGTCTTGTTACAATGTCAATACTACCCAAAGCAGTCTACATATTCAATGCAATACCTATCAAAATAACACCAGCATTCTTCCAGAGCTAGAACAAACAATCCTAAAATTTGTATGGAACCAGAAAAGACTGCTAATAGCCAAAGCAATCTTGATAAAGAAAACCAAAGCTGGAGTCATCACAATTCCAGACTTCAAACTGTATTACAAAGCTGTAATCATCAAGACAGTATGGTACTGGCACAAAAACAGACACTCAGATCAATGGAACAGAATAGAGAACCCAGAAATGGACCCACAAACGTATGGCCAACTAATCTTTGACAAAGCAGGAAAGAATATTCAATGGAATAAACACAGTCTCTTCAGCAAGTGGTGCTGGGAAAATTGGACAGCGACATGCAGAAGAATGAACCTGGACCACTTTCTTACACCATACACAAAAATAAACTCAAAATGGATGAAAGATCTAAATGTAAGACAGGAAGCCATCAAAATCCTAGAGGAAAAAACAGGCAAAAACCTCTTTGACCTTGGCCACAGCAACTTCTTACTCAACATGTCTCCAGAGGCAAGGGAAACAAAAGCAAAAATGAACTACTGGGACCTCATCAAAATAAAAAGCTTCTACACAGGGAAGGAAACAATCAGCAAAACTAAAAGGCAACCGACAGAATGGGAGAAGATATTTGCAAATGACATATTAGATAAAGGGTTAGTATCCCAAATCTATAGAGAATTTATCAATCTCAATACCCAAAAAACAAATAATCCAGGGAAGAAATGGGCAAAAGGCATGAATAGACACTTCTCCAAAGAAGACATCTGCATGGCCAACCAAGCCATGAAAAAATGCTCCACGTCACTCATCATCAGGGAAATACAAATTAAAGCCACAATGAGATACCACCTCATACCTGTCAGAATGGCTAACATTAACAACTCAGGCAACCACAGATGTTGGCAAGGATGCGGAGAAAGAGGATCTCTTTTGCACTGCTGGTGGGAATGCAAGTTGGTGCAGCCACTCTGGAAAACAGTATGGAGGTTCCTCAAAACATTAAAAGTAGATTCACCCTATGACCCAGCAATTGCACTAGTAGGTATTCATCCAAGGGATACAGGTGTGCTGTTTCGAAGGGGCACATGCACCCCAATGTTTATAGCAGCCCTATCGACAACAGCCAAAGTATGGAAAGAGCCCAAATGTTCATCGACGAATGAATGGATAAAGAAGGTGTGGAATATGTATACAATGGAGTATTACTCAGCAATGAAAAAGAATGAAATCTTGCCATTTGCAACTACATGGATGGAACTAGAGGGTATTATGCTAAGTGAAATTAGTAAGTCAGAGAAAGACAAATATCTTATGACTTCACTCATTTGAGGACTTGAAGAGACAAAACAGATGAACATAAGGGAAGGGAAAGAAAAATAATATAAAAACAGGGAAGGGGACAAAACATGAGAGACTCTTAAATACGGAGAACAAAGAGAGGGTTCCTGGAGGGATTGTGGGAGGCGGGATGGGCTTGGGTAAGGGGCATTAAGGAATCTACTCCTGAAATCATTGTTGCACTATATGCTAACTAACTTGGATGTAAATTTAAAAAATAAATTAAAAAAAAAAAAAGATCCTCTTCTGGCTAAAAACAAAAGAAAAACCCCCCAAAACAAACAAAAAAAAACAAACAAAATACCCCAGATCCTCTTCTGCTGAGATTGCTTTCTGGTGAGTTCTGTATGGGACACACGTATCTTCATACTCATTGCCCATTCTGAGAGGCCTGTGTTCCTACTCTTTCTCCGGCTTCCTGTGTTACCAGTTTTCTAAACCTGTTCCTTCCAGTCCTTGACCATCTCGCTATACCATTAGCCACTGTCTATGAATCAGGGTAAGTGTGTGCCTGGGGCCATCTCTGTTTCCAGGCAAAATCAACAAGCAGTTTGAAGTTCTGTTCAAAGTTCTATTCACTGGGTATAGTTGGCCTGTAGTGCTGCAACATCCAATTTGGGACAGGACTAGCATGTCACGAGAAACCATCAGTAAAGCATGCCAGGAGTTTTTTCCTTCCTTATTAACTGACCACAGGGGACTCCTCATGAGGCCATAGGTGGAGGCTGTGAAAAGGGGGGCAATGTGGTAGGAATGTGGGCCACAGGCATCTGTGACACTTGCTCATGAAATTTCCTTGTGCCCTCAATACATGCTTGGGCCAGATTTTGTCTACACCACTTCTGTTCTATACGGTGCATGCCAACTTGATTGATTTTAGTGGGTCAGACAATACGAAGTCCATAAGAGATTTTTCAGATCACACGGTCACTTGGTCATCTGTGGTCAAGTTTTCAGACTCTGCTAATGCTGAGGAGCAAGCCAATGACTGTTTCTCTAAAGGGGAATTCTAGTCTGCAAAGGAAGGCATAGATTTGTCACAAAATGTTGAGTCTATGGTTATAAGTCACTCCTGTAGGCCTGGTAAGGGAGCCTTACATCTCCAGATCTACAACAAACAATTCAAACACCAGTGGATCATATGAGTCCAACGGTAGAATAGCTTTCAGAGACTTTTCTTATTCTCGGCTCTACTGGAAACTGCCTGCTTTTTGGGTTACTCAGTAAACGGATTGGTGTAGCGTGTCAAAATTAGGGGTGTGTGTGTGTGTGTGTGTGTGTGTGTGTGTATTTAGTGGTAGGAGGGTGATGCACCAACTTGTTCTTCACCTTGGAAGATGAATACAGGTGATAATTTAAATAACTCTTTTGCCACTGCATGCCATGAACTACCAGGGTCCTCCTTGCTCCCGGAAATAAGGTTTTTAATGCCTTTAAATCTAATGCCATTAGAGAATTAGATCCAGGCCGCTAAGAACCAACACAGAGAAACCCTCCTTAAAGTTTCTCGGTCTACTTCTAGTACCAAATTTAAAAATTTTTTTTTCAACGTTTTTTTATTTATTTTTGGGACAGAGAGAGACAGAGCATGAAGGGGGGAGGGGCAGAGAGAGAGGGAGACACAGAATCGGAAACAGGCTCCAGGCTCCGAGCCATCAGCCCAGAGCCTGACGCGGGGCTCGAACTCACGGACCGCGAGATCCTGACCTGGCTGAAGTCGGAGGCTTAACCGACTGCGCCACCCAGGCGCCCCTAGTACCAAATTTTGTATCAGTCAGGGTTCAATCAATCTGAGAAACAAAACGAGTAGAGCAATTATGGGAGCTGATTAAACAATTCAGTTGAAGCTGTTGCTTCTGTGTCTGATGCCGGGGCCTTGTATTAGCCAGGGTTCGTCAGAGAAACGGAGCCAACAGAATATATATATTCTAGTAGTATGTTCAATGTATTCTATTCAGAGAATAATATGTTCTCTAAATAGCAGTAGGCCATAGGATATATACAATAAATAACAGAATAGTCTATTGGTATGTTAGTATATATTCTATTTAGAATAGTATATTCTATTAGTTTATTAATAGATCTATTTTATTAATATGTTATATACCCTACAACATTATATTGGCTTACTGTATTTATTATCAAGAACTGGCTTTCTTGACTGTGGAGGCTGAGAAGTCCCTCAGTCTACCATCTATAAGCTGGAGACCCAGGAGAGCTGGTGTAGTTCTGGTCTGAATCCCAAGACCCGAGAGCACCTGTACTGTCATACCATTCTACAGACTGAGAAGACTGATGTTCCAGCCTAAGGAGGCAGGCAGAGAGACTGAGTTTCCCTTTCCTTCAACTTTTCTGTGTTAGGCCCTTACTGGATTGGCTGACACCTGAGGACCTCTGCTCTACCAGGTCTGTTCATTCAAATGCTAATTTCCTCTGGAACCACCCTTCCAGACACACCCACGAGAGATGTTTAACCAGCTCCCTGAGCATCCTCTGACCCTGGTCGTGCTGACACATCAAATTAGCCTTCAGGAGCCTAGAGTCTATAGATAAGGCACCTGAGAAGAAAAGATGGATGTCAAGAGGGAAAGCAAGGGCAAACGAGATCGTTGGAGGAAGGGCTGGAACCCAGGAGGACGGACTGAACTCTTGTCAGTCTCCCTTTCTCCAAGCCAGGCTGGAGCTCCGAGAAGGAGCAGGAGACGCTGTGGGCCCCCTGCATCGGCAGCCCTCACTGCAGGCCGGGGACAGGAGTGAGAGGGCCAGAGACCCCACAGTGCCTGGGGCCGTACGCCCGCCTGGAAGCACACAGAGGACTCGACTGCTGCTTCGCTTCCACCTTTTACCCCTCATGCAATGGTCTCTGCCGGGGAGCAGAAAACCCTGAAGCTCTGCATGCAAATGCCCTTTCAGCTTAGTCCATATAAGATAGACCCACTCTGCATTTTGTGTCAAGACACAACTCTGCGCCAGGCCCTGTCGTAGGGGGAGAAAGATGTGTAAGGTGGGCGCCGCCCTCATGGACTTAACAGCTTGAGCTGTGGGAAGATGGTAAGAAGAAGAGAAGTACTTATAAATAGAAAGGCGATGACCCCTTGCTCTGGCCATTCCCAGAGGGAAGTCCCCGGACTCGTGCTGAAGGAGGCGGTTCAGACAAGGCAACTCTTCAGCTGTCTGCTATCTGATCTTATTCACATCCGTGCCACATTTCACTTACAATTTAAGGTTTTATTCACCAGAATGATTGTTTGCTCAGCACTTTATAGTTTGCCTGTGTCTTTAATCATCATGAGGCTGTTTGCGGTATCTTCTTGTTACCAGTACAGAGACCCGTAACTGCCTTCCCCTCATTCTGGTTCTAAGATGCTTTTTTAGAATTATGCCTAAAGAGGCTCTAAGCCAGGGCCTGCCTGGCCAGAGGGCCCATTACCCAACCCTCACCTACTTCTAGCCACAGGAACTCTCTTAGGGAAATGCACCGAGCGACATTAACAAATCAACAGCGCCGTGGCAATCTTGCGTTCATGGTAGGACTTCTTCCGATTGAATTCCCCGTTTCTCAGCTTTCCTCACCTCTAAAAAGTAGGAATTATCCTGCATGATCACTAGTGTTCCTCCCCATCTTAACATCCCCTGAGTCTACAGTTCCTCTGGGGCAAGGGCTGGACGTAAATCCAACCGAAGAGGAATTGCTAGCCGTTCACAGGACTTACTTGAAATTTCATAACGCGTTGTTGTGCTGGTTGTACAGAGGGTTGGGTGTCTGCAAAAATGGAGAGATGGCGGTCTATCTGGACACACACAGGGCTGAGATGAAACAGGTGATCTTATAATGTGGATGATCATGATTAAGTTAATTACTCTTACCTTATCATTCTTCTCCCCAACACACACCCCCTCTACGCACACATTGCAGATGTGATAAAGCTTCCAGCTGAGACACTATTAGCCACATCTACAAAGAGCCTATGGCTTAATTGTTTTTTTCTCCCAACTCTGGTAAAATGGGATTAGTTCAAAGAAAACTAAACAAATGATTTAATTAATGTAACGACTTAAAACAAGCAGCCTAATTGCTGCGAACTACATGGGGCAGAGGATGAATGCTATGAAACAAACCTGTGACACGGTTGATGATCTCAGTTTTAGGCTCTTGAAAAATAAATCTATTTATGGCCATTTGTCATCATGACGTTTTAGGTAAAAATGTACTGCTTCGATGACAAGTTGTAGCTGAATTTCACATATGGTACATATTTTTAAAGTATTACCCACTTTGAGTTAAAAATTCATTAAAACATGCCCACGTTGGAATTTAAATATTTCACTGTCGATTGGAATTGTTCTGTGGGGAGACATAAATTTGTTTTGATTGCTTTAATTTGGCCTCGTATAGCCAGCTTTTGAAGAAGTTGTATTTACAACAATTTATCTGAAATTCCTACTTAAATGGCAAATCCATGAGTTGTTTTTTGTTTTTTTTGTTTTTTTGTTTTTTTTTTTTAGCCACAACTGTTTTACTTCACTTCTTTGCAATTTTTGGAGGACTGTGAAATAAAATTAACCAGACAGGAACTTCCCCTACAAAGGTGATTTTATTTCAGGTATTGGGAGATGACAATTTAATATCTGCCATCAAGCATTTGAACAAGAAGTCCCAAGTGGGTACTATTGTAGATGCATTTATGAGGTGGACACACTTTTAGGGTACTACAGTCTGGAAATATGGCAAAGTGAAGTGCACAAATATAATAAAATGCAAAACATAAGGTCACTCTGCCTGGAATGTTCCTCCCCGCTTTTCTCGTGCTCACTGTATTCCTTTTCTGTACGTATTGTACTCTTTCTATCTTATTTTTCTAAGCTTAAGGATTATAGGATCACTGTCTGTACATTTCTGTTTCTGCACCACCTATTAAATGCATTCGGTAAGGTATTATTGAATGAAATTTATCATAAGTTAATCCAAATTAAATGTGGCATAAAAATGTGATTTAGACGCCTTCAAGAGAGGAAGGTTTTCCCCATAGTTGGGCAAATAAGTAAAGGCTTTGGGCATTTCTATCGAAAATGGGTTTGGAAAAATGGGTACCATTTTAAAAATGAGAGAGAGGAGCCATTCAAGGCAGAAAGAAGAGTAAGAAACAAAGACAAAATGAGCCACCAAAGTAAAGAACATCCTTGCAGAGTATCTTCTAAAATTTGACTACTAGAGTTCCTTGTTTTTAGACTTTAAAATATGTTGCGTTATGAACATAGAAAATATTTAGGGTTTAATTTTTAGACCTTAAGTTCTTTATGAAACCTACAAGTATTCCTCCCTTTTCCTTTGGATTGAGGTGAGTGTTGTAGAATGCCAACATTTGTGGAGCGCTTATCACGTGACAAATTCTGCTTGGTACTTGACATAGACTGTCTCAATTCGCGCTCATCATCCCCTTATGAAGAAGGTACTATCATTATCCCCATCTTAGAGAAGAGGAAGTCGACATCTGGTGAGATGATGATACTTGCCTCAGAGAGACAGCTAGCAAGGGGTGAAGTCAATATTCTAACCCAGACAGTTGACGAAAGAACCCTTTTCCTCTTAACTGTTACACTATGGCCAAGGATTTATTGCTCCCCAAGAACAGGAGTCAGAGGCAGCCTTTGAGGGTGGCTGGAGAGTTAGAGGGACAGAAAGCTCGGAACTTAGAGAAGTCACACGTCACTTGGGAAAATGTGGGACGTGAGGTTTCTCAGGTCACGTAGACTATTCCAGAACAAAATACGTAACACGAGTATACTGAACTCGAGTTTTTTGTTTTGTTTTGTTTTGTTTTTAATTACAAGAGAAACCAAATGGTTTGAAGAAATCAGTTTCTGACATGGAATATGCCTCGTTTTAGGGACGTGGGAATTTGTGAACAGCAGAACTGATTTGACCAGGGCAATGGTGGGCTTACTTCCGGGTGAAGATGGCCTCCGTTTCATTTATCATGCGGCAGCAGCCGTGATGCCCGGTTAGCTGAGTTGTAAGAAGAGCTCTTTGAGCACAAAGAACTGTGAAAGAAAACCCCTGCAATCCGCACAAGATCGGTAACAACCTGTATTTTCTAAACCTTTCTCTTTTAGGAAATCTATTCGTGGTGAGCCTGGCAGTTGCAGACCTGGTGGTAGCCGTGTATCCATACCCCTTGGTGCTGATCTCTATATTTAACAACGGGTGGAATCTGGGCCATCTGCACTGCCAAATTAGCGGGTTCCTGATGGGCTTGAGTGTCATTGGCTCAATATTCAATATCACTGGAATTGCCATCAACCGCTATTGCTACATCTGCCACAGCCTCAAGTACGACAAGCTGTACAGTAACAGGAATTCCCTCTGCTGCGTGTTCCTGATATGGATGCTGACCCTCGTGGCGATCGTGCCCAACTTGCGTACCGGCACCCTGCAGTACGACCCGAGGATCTACTCCTGCACGTTTACGCAGTCTGTCAGCTCAGCATACACAATCGCGGTAGTGGTCTTTCATTTCCTCGTTCCTATGACCATAGTCATCTTCTGCTACCTGAGAATATGGATCCTGGTTCTTCGGGTCAGGCGGAGGGTGAAACCTGACAGTAAACCCAAGATGAAACCACAGGACTTCAGGAACTTTGTCACCATGTTTGTGGTTTTTGTACTTTTTGCCATTTGCTGGGCTCCTCTCAACTTTATTGGTCTTGCCGTGGCTTCCGACCCCGCCAGCATGGTACCCAGGATCCCAGAGTGGCTATTTGTGGCGAGTTACTATATGGCATATTTCAACAGCTGCCTCAATGCAATTATTTATGGGCTCCTGAACCAAAATTTCAGAAAGGAATACAGAAGAATTATAGTCTCACTGTGTACAGCCAGAATGTTCTCTGTGTGTCGTCCTAATGACACAGATAGGGTTAAATGCAAACCCTCTCCGTTAGTGACCAACAAGCACCTAGTAAAAGTGGAGTCTGTTTAAAACACAAAGCATTGCTGACAAGGTATACACACTTCTCAAGGTCTTACTCATTTTCGTGGTTGCCTCCCTCTTGACAGATGCCTAGAAGCACAGGGTAGTCGAGAAAACTTGCACTCTTAGGAGGTTGTCTCTAGTTTATGAGCTCTGTGGGTTCAGCCTTTTGAATCAGTCTCTAATTCTGCTTATGAAGAGAAATACAGAACGTAAGAGTTATATGTTAATCGGAGAATATGGTTCAGGGACAGAGGCGTGGGCGGGCAATGATTTTAAATAAAAATGCTAAATGTATTCACGTGGAGAAACAGTGTGCAAACTTTTATTGCAAATGGGTGTCATAAAGCATTTGCTTTTTTCCTCCACTTTTTGAAGCTTTCTTGGAGGAAAACAAATGATGTGTCGTAGTCATAAACAAGCAAATGGAACAACAAGAGAGAAGTGGGATGATTGATTCATTACACAGCGACAGGCTGAAAATAAATCAGAGAATAACAACACATCAGCAACAAACCACAGCAAAGTTTTCACTTGGCACTGGTAGCATTGGGTGACTATAGTCATGATTCTAAATGCGGTCTCTTTCTCTCGAGTGTTGCATGTTCAACTAGATAAAGCATGGACTATATGACAGAGCTCTTTTTCAGATCTCAATAACCACAGTATCTGAAAGCAATAGCGAAATACAAAATTCTATTGGATTTTATTAGACATTGGCTTCTTATTTTGTCACTGAAGATTATTATTCATGTCACTGACAAATTGTTTTGAATTGATCGCTGGTAATTTTTGAAGTCGTTTAATGAGTTTAGTTAAAATGTACCAAGAATCAAAGAGCTATAGATCCTTAGGTATAGTGCTGACTGTGCTCTAGATTGATAATCTCTTTCGGCAAGTAAATATCTGAACCAGATTGCTTTCCTTGTATAAATATTTCAAAACAATATTCTTTAATAATTCATTTCAGTATTTGATTGCTCTAATAATCCTGAAAGTCTAGGAGAAGAAAAAACGCACAGGTAAACTATGGTTTCATGAACTATGGCTCTCATTCACTCCAAAAAGCTATTTAGGACCACCTTGAGGTTTGTTACTGGAGTGCTTTGCAGGAAATTAGAGACATGTTTTCTAGCGTTATAAAGTTCTGCAACAAAACTGTCACACAGGAGGAGTTGGTGATTTGCAACTATATACATAAGACACAAAGTGATCTCATATATCTGCTAATCTCTGTCTAGATAATCAGAATCTCCTTGGAAAGTTCTATCAATGGTTTTAAAAGGTTCTTCTGTTAACTGTTTTTATCAAGGATATTTGAGAAGCATTAAGTCATGCTTTGTGGTGGGGTTATGGAGTCAAATGTAGGTGTATATGTGTGTGTGTGTAAGTTATGTCTAGGACTTTACCCATCGAGTCATTTATGTGTAAATGTTCTAGTCAGAACCAACACTAAATAGTAGAGATGAGTTTTAAATCCATGTTCCAAATTTCATATAATTGAACCTTAAAAATATTAACCATGGCAGCTAAACTCTTTTTTAAGTGTATGACACTTTTATCTTGATGCTGGGGATGAATTACTACGTTGCTAACTGTATGTTCCTTTGCTCTTTATAGAATTCTGTTTCTTAACTTATACAATAGCAAAAATGCTGACTAGAAACTGTGCCCTTTAAAAATTGTCTGCCAAGTAGAGTATCTCACCTGAAAATGAGGTGTGTAACTTTAAAGTCTTGAAATGTTTTTCTTCACTACATAGGAACAGTAGCTCGTTCAAACACTGACAATAAGAAAGCAACTCATCAAGATCAAAGGCAAAGTCTCAGATTTCCTCTAATGGCATCTCCTTGTAGAAGTCTTTTAAACATTCAAAATATTATCAGTGGCTTCCTCACTGTAAAATTAATAAGTAGGAAGTCCTTAACTAAATATATTAATATTTGTGTATAGCTTGTGTATAGGCTGGAGGCTTTGTGAGGCTGAAAACAGTACATATGTCGTAACAGGGTGGGGGGGGGGATGTCTTTTTCTCAAAAACAGTCAGTGGATTCTGAGACTCCAGATACGTAAAATCTACACAAGACCATTTGATTTGGAATAAGGATAGCAAAACATCTATCATTGTCTTCTGAAATCAACTGCCAGAATCGTGTGCAATTATTAACATTATGTTATTTAAGTTCCTAATACTCAGTTGAAGTGGATAGACCAAAGAATTTGACCATTCTAATTTAAGTAAATCATTTGACTATTACCAGTGGAATGACCACCTCAATTGTATTCTCGTATGAAAAATGTAAATTACGTAGGATTCTTGCTGGCCCCTAGAGAACATCACTTTTAAACATGTTATTTTATTTCTTATACCTGTTTGCAACAGAGGAGTTTGGGACATACTGACTACACATTGTTATGTAAGCTACATGATCACAGAAAATGTGATTGTATTTGGTTACAACTAATAGATACTGCAGATGGGGGGAGGGAGGAATAATTTCAGTTTGTCTACTCTGTTGTAGATTTCATTACCAAATATTTATGTAGGAACCATCTCCATGTATAAACAGGACTTTTTTTTTTTTCTGACAAAGTAGCAGAATTACCTGACTTTAAATATTCTGGCAAGTAATACCGGAGGATGACCAATCTTAGAGATTAAATCGATAATTGCTCATTAAGTGAACACATTCAGCCTGAATGTTGTGTAATGAATAATAATTTTGACCATTTTTTGGACTGTCTCTGATACATCATCAAATATTTCACTGTGAATAAGCAGACACATTTGGAATTAGATACATTTCAAGTCAGTTTAACTTACTAAATTATTATTTTTGCAAATAGCCTGAGCATAAGCAGCCTTTTCTTTTTTTTTTTAATATGAAATTTATTGTCAAATTGGTTTCCATACAACACCTCGTGCTCATCCCAACAGGTGCTCTCCTCAATACCCATCACCCACCCTCCCCTCCCTCCCACCCCCACCAACCCTCAGTTTGTTCTGTTTTTAAAAGTATCTTATGCTTTGGCTCTCTCCCTCTCTAACCTCTTTTTTTTTTTCTTCCCCTCCCCCATGGGCTTCTGTTAGGTTTCTCAGGATCCACATTAGAGTGAAAACATATGAATAGACACTTCTCTAAAGAAGACATCCATAGGGCCAACAGGCACATGAAAAGATGCTCAATGTCACTCCTCATCAGGGAAATACAAATCAAAACCACACTGAGAAACCAGCTCATGCCCATCAGAGTGGCTACAATGAACAAATCAGGAGACTACAGACGCTGGCGAGGATGTGGAGAAACGGGAACCCTCTTGCACTGTTGGTGGGAATGCAAACTGGTGCAGCCGCTCTGGAAAACAGTGTGGAGCTTCCTCAAAAAATTAAAAATAGACCTACCCTATGACCCAGCAGTACCACTGCTAGGAATTTACCCAAGGGATACAGGAGGCTTTTCTTTTTAAAAACAATTTTTATAATTTGTTTCCCACTTTTTAGTTTTCTCTAAGGAATATCCTTTAAAAAATTATCTCGTATATCAGGAACATGACAGGGATGTCCGCTCTCACCGCTGTGGTTTAACATAGTGTTGGAAGTTCTAGCATCAGCAATCAGACAACAAAAGGAAATCAAAGGCATCAAAATTGGCAAAGATGAAGTCAAGCTTTCACTTTTTGCAGATGACAGGATATTATTTTTGCAGATGACATGATATTATACGTGGAAAATCCGATAGACTCCACCAAAAGTCTGCTAGAACAGATACATGAATTTAGCAAAGTTGCAGGATACAAAATCAATGTACAGAAATCAGTTGCATTCTTATACACTAACAATGAAGCAACAGAAAGACAAATAAAAAAACTGATCCCATTCACAATTGCACCAAGAAGCATAAAATACCTAGGGATAAATCTAACCAAAGATGTAAAAGATCTGTATGCTGAAAACTATAGAAAGCTTATGAAGGAAATGGAAGAAAATATAAAGAAATGGAAAGACATTCCCTGCTCATGGATTGGAAGAATAAATATTGTCAAAATGTCAATAGTACCCAAAGCTATCTACACATTCAATGCAATCCCAATCAAAATTGCACCAGCATTCTTCTCGAAGCTAGAACAAGCAATCCTAAAGTTCATATGGAACCACAAAAGGCCCCGAATAGCCAAAGAATTTTGAAGAAGAAGACCAAAGCAGGAGGCATCACAATCCCAGACTTTAGCCTTTACTACAAAGCTGTTATCATCAAGACAGCATGGTATTGGCACAAAAACAGACACATAGACCAATGGAATAGAATAGAAACCCCAGAACTAGACCCACAAATGTATGGCCAACTCATCTTTGACAAAGCAGGAAAGAATATCCAATGGAAAAAAGACAGTCTCTTTAACAAATGGTGCTGGGAGAACTGGACAGCAACATGCAGAAGATTGAAACTAGACCACTTTCTCACACCATTCACAAAAATAAACTCAAAATGGATAAAGGACCTGAATGTGAGACAGGTAACCATCAAAACCCTAGAGGAGAAAGCAGGAAAAGACCTCTCTGACCTCAGCCTTAGCAATTTCTTACTTGACACATCCCCAAAGGCAAGGGAATTAAAAGCAAAAATGAACTACTGGGACCTTATGAAGATAAAAAGCTTCTGCACAGCAAAGGAAACAACCAACAAAACTAAAAGGCAACCAACGGAATGGGAAAAGATATTTGCAAATGACATATCGGACAAAGGGCTAGTATCCAAAATCTATAAAGAGCTCACCAAACTCCACCCCCAAAAAACAAATAACCCAGTGAAGAAATGGGCAGAAAACATGAATAGACACTTCTTTAAAGAAGACATCCGGATGGCCAACAGGCACATGAAAAGATGCTCAACGTCCCTCCTCATCAGGGAAATACAAATCAAAACCACACTCAGATATCACCTCACGTCAGTCAGAGTGGCCAAAATGAACAAATCAGGAGACTATAGATGCCGGAGAGGATGTGGAGAAACGGGAACCCTCTTGCACTGTTGGTGGGAATGCAAATTGGTGCAGCCGCTCTGGAAAGCAGTGTGGAGGTTCCTCAAAAAATTAAAAATAGACCTACCCTGACCCAGCAGTAGCACTGCTAGGAATTTACCCAACGGATACAGGAGTACTGATGCATAGGGGCACTTGTACCCCAATGTTTATAGCAGCACTCTCAACAATAGCCAAATTATGGAAAGAGCCTAAATGTCCATCAACTGATGAATGGATAAAGAAATTGTGGTTTATATACACAATGGAGTCCTACGTGGCAATGAGAAAGAACGAAATCTGGCCCTTTGTAGCAACGTGGATGGAACTGGAGAGTGTGATGCTAAGTGAAATAAGCCATACAGAGAAAGACAGATACCATATGGTTTCACTCTTATGTGGATCCTGAGAAACTTAACAGAAACCCATGGGGGAGGGGAAGGAAAAAAAAAGAGGTTCGAGTGGGAGAGAGCCAAAGCATAAGAGACTGTTAAAAACTGAGAACAAACTGAGGGTTGCTGGGGGGTGGGAGGGAGGGGAGGGTGGGAGGTGGGTATTGAGGAGGGCACCTGTTTGGATGAGCACTGGGTGTTGTATAGAAACCAATCTGACAATAAATTTCATACACTGAAAAAAAAAAGAAAATGTAGAAAGAAAAAAATTATCTCGTACAGTACAAAAAGTGTGATGTTCTACACAATGGTAACATCAGCTTTCCTATATTGATCACAACTTTTGTAAAACTCCTAAAACTGTGTGTTGGTGAAAATTTAGAGGAGAAGTGGTATTGGTTTTAATCCTATTCAATATTTATGTTGTTGATAAGTATTTATTTTAGCAGAGGTCTACAGAACAACCAAAGATTGAATGTAAACTGGATTTGTAAAATACAGGACAAAGCCAAAATGGAGAAAAATGTACTCAAAATCTCCGTGGACATATAATGTAACAGTAATAAACAGGGTAAGAATTCAGTAACAAATTGAGTGGGTACCAAGAGATTATCTGGTAATTAGAATGTTTAGAGGAGTATGATCTTAGCTGGGTCAAATTCTTGAAATGTTGGGGCAAATCCTAATTGGGGTCAGCTCGTGCTTGTCTACCACCGGAAGGATAATGGAGTCACATTTGCAATCACCCTGTTTAAGGTGACAGAGAGGAATTTAAGTTCAACTATGGAACATCATACGACATATAGGAATATATCATGATGTTAGAATCATAAGCTTTATTCATATTTTGTATTTACCTCTTCTAGAACAGAAATGTTTTAAATTCATAAAAGCAATTACTTTTTTTTTTTTTTTTTTTTTTTTTTTAACAGAAAAATTTTTTATTATCAAAAAAAATTTTTTTTTTTTTTTTTTTTTTTTTTTTTTTTACCATTAAAGAGTTTAACATCAGAGAACGCTTTTGAGTATGAGTGTGTACATGTGCATATTGTGTGTTTTAGCCAACTGATTCATCTTTAAAGTTGATTTTCAAGAATAATAATAGCATCCGCAGCTTTAAAAAAAAATAAAGGGTTATTTAGATGTTGTGCTTTGTTATTTGCAATAATGCTCTCACCCTAGGAAACCATTTATTACAAGGACACATTTCTGTTTCGATTACGGGAGGTCAATGATGAAGATGCCTGTGTCAAAACCAATTGATTATTGTTGCTTTTAGACGTTGCCTACCGAATCTGCCTTTTCTGGTGGTAATCAGGTACTCTCATTTCTGATCCAACCATTACTTTCCAGTGAGTGATACAAATGTATCTGGTTTGTTAACACAGAGTGGAAAAATAGTTTCGTTGGGAATGGAAAAATGAATTGTACTTTGATTCCATAATGAGTTCGACAAGTCTCTAAGTCCTGTGTGTTTTTGCCAAGGGGCTATGTGACCACGGGCTCTGTGACCGCTGAGCTAGCGAATAAACGTGGAGACGATTCAAAATAGCTGAATACGAGCCAAATCACCACACCATGCCGAGCTGCATACCCTTGGTGTGCAGCTGCCAGCCGCTGCAGCACTTCAGGGGATAAGGCATAGGACAAGTGTCCCAGCGCTCAGTTTGCTCTGCTCCCAAGTTCCCCAGTGGTATGCCCCCCAAGGGCTGGTGCCACGAATGCCACAGGGAGCAAGCACAGCCCGCGGCAGGCAGAGAGTCAACGCAGATGACTTCACCGAAAAGATAAGTGACCCAGACACAAGAGCAGGGCGTAAGCGACACGCACAGGACACTCTCCTGAAGGGCCAGGTTCCGGTGAACAGGAGACAGTGCAGTGCAGGGCAGTGACTTAATTATGCCACTACTTTCAAGAGCAGAAGACACAGGTGCATTTCTTAACACGGACAAATAGACACGGAGAGGCAGACCAAATGAGGAAACGGAGACATTTATCCGAAATCAATGAACAGGATGAGGCCACGGCCAGAGATCTAAGCAAAACAGAGATAAGTAACAGACCTGATAAATACGGACTTTAAAGCAATGATCATAAGGATACCTATCGGACTTGGGAAAAGAGTGGGAGACATGAGTGAGACGTTTAAAACAGAGAAAGAGTAACGCAGTCGAGATAAAGGATACACGAAATGAAACGGGCAATGCACTTGACAGAACGAACGGCAGGGGGAAAGAAGTCAAAGAGTGATCAGTGACCTGGAAGACCCAGCAATGGAAAGTAATCAAGCTGAACAGAAGAGAAAAACATTTTTTTTAAGTTTATATATCTTCTGAGAGAGCGAGAGAGTGAGCACACAAGCAGGGGAGGGTCAGAGAGAAAGAGGGAGAGAGAAAATCCCCAGCAGGCTCTGTGCTGAGAGTGGGGCTTGATCTCACAAATCGTAACATCATGGCCTGAGCCAAAATCAAGAGTCAGATGCTTAACAGACTGAGCCATCCAAGAGCCCCAAAAGAGAGAAAATAAATTATGCAAAACAAGAATAGACTTAGAGGGGCGCCTGGGTGGCTCAGTCGGTTAAGTGTCCGACTTCGGCTCAGGTCATGATCTCACAGTTTGTGAGTTCGAGCCCCGCGTTGGGCTCTGAGCAGACAGCTCCAAGCCTGGAGCCTGCTTCGGATTCTGTGTCTCCCTCTCTCTCCCTGCCCCTCCTCCGCTCACGCTCTGTTTCTGTCTCTCAAAAATAAATAAATGTTTAAAAAAATTGAAAAAAAAAAAGAACAGACTTGGGGAACTCACTGACTCCATCAAATGTAGTAACTTTCATGTCATAGGAGTCTCAGACGAAGAGAGAGAACGAGGGGCAGAAAAGTGATTTGAAGAAAAAGTAGCTCTAAACTTCCCTAATCTGGGGAAGGAAATAGACATCCAGATCCAGGAGGCACAGAGAACTCCCACCAAAATCAACAAAAGCAGATATTCGTATTATACATATGACATACATCAAGACGTATTATAAATAAAATTACATAATATAGTGATAAAAGAGAAAATTTCAGAAGTTGCAAGACAAAAGAAGTCCTTACCTTAAAAGGGAAAACCCGTAAGGCTAGCTGGAGGTTTTTCAACAGAAACTTAGCAAGTCTGAAGGGAGTGGCATGATATACTCAAAGTGCTGAATGGGAAAAATCTGCAGCCAAGAATATTCTATCCAGGAAGGCTATCATTCAGAATAGAAGGAAGGATAAAGAGTTTCCCAGACGAAGACTAAACCTGTGGCCACTAAACCAGCCCTGCAAGAAATCTTAAAGGAGATTCTATGATTGGAAAGGAGAGATCAAAAGTGACAGTATAAATACAGAAAACACAAAAGCAGTAAAAGTGAATATTTCTGTAAAAAAAAAAAATCAGTCAAGGAACTCACAAAAAAGGATATAAAATATAACAATATATACCTATAGTGTGGGGAGGAGAGGAGAAAAGAATGGGTTTAAGCTTAAACTACCATCATCTTAACACACACTGCTGTATGCAGAAGGGTTATACACAACCTAATGGTAACCGTATATCAAAACCACTAATAAACATGCATAAAGAAAAAGAAATCCATATATATAATTAAAGAAAATTTGGCAAACATGAGAGAAAGAGAAGAAAGGATCAGAGAAAATCTTTAGAAACAACCAGAAAACAAGTAATACAATGGCAATACAAATCTATCAATGATTATTTTGAATGTAAAGGGACTAAATGCTCCAATCAAAACAGAGCGTGGCAATTTGATTAAAAAACAAGACCCATCTATATACTGCCTACAAGAGACCTATTTTAGACCTAAAGATACCTGCATATTCCAAGTCAGGGAATGGGGAAATATCATGCAAATGGCTATCAAGAGAAGGCCAGAGTAGCAATATGTGTATTGGACAAAATAGACCTTAAAACAAAGACTGTAAGCAGAGATAAAGACGGATACTCTGGAACAATCCAAAAAAAAAAAAAAAAAAAAAAAAAAAAAGAATTGCAAATATGCACCTGACATAGGAGCACCCCAATACATACAACAGTTAATAAAAAAAACATAAAGGAACTAATCGATAATAACCCAATAACAGTAGGGGACTTTAACACCCAATTACATCAATGGACAGATCATCTAAGTAAAACCTCAGTAAGGAAACAATGACTTTGAATGACACACTGGTCCAGATGGATTTAACAGATACGTCCAGAACACTCCATCCTAAAACAGCAGAATACACGTTCTTCCTGAGGGCACATGTAACATTCTCCAGAATAGATCACACATTAGCCTGCAAAACAAACGTCAGCAAATTCATTAAGAGCAAAGTCACACCATGCATCTTGTCTGACCACAATGCTAGGAGATGAGACATAAACTACAAGAAAAAAAATCTGTAAAGACCACAAATATGTGGAGGTTAAATAACATGTTACTCAGCAATAAATGGCTCAACCAGGAAATCAAAGAAGGAATTAAGAGGTACGTGGAAAAAAGTGAAAATGAAGACGCAACAGTTCAAAATCTTTGGGGGGCAGCAACAGTGGTTCTAAGAGGGAAGTTTATAGCAATAATACAAGCTGACCTCAAGAAGAAAAATCTCAAATATACAACCTAAGGCTTGCGCCTAAAGAAGCCAGAAAAAGAAAAAAGAAGCAAACCTAAAATCAGCAGGGGAATGAAATAATCAAGATTAGAGTAGAAATAAATGATACATAACCTAGAAAAATGATAGAAAAGGTAAATGAAACAACAAGCTGGTGTTTTGGGGGGAAAATATCAATAAAATCGATAAACTTCTAGCCAGAATTATCAAGAAAAAAGAGAAAGGACTCAAATAAATAAAATCACAAATGAGAAAGGAGAAGTAACAACCAGCACCAAAGAAATCAAACGATAAGAGAAAATTATGAAAAAGTACATGCCGACAACTTGGACGATCTACAAGAAATGGGATAAATTCCTAGAAACATATCAACTCCCCAAACTGAAACAGGAGGAACTAGAAACTTTGAAGAGACTGACAACCAACAACAAAGGTTAGTGAGTAATCCAAAAACCCCCAAAACACAGAAGTCCAGGACAGATGGCTTCACAGGGACATTCTACCAAACATTTAAGAAGAGTTCAGACCTCCTCCTCCTCCTCCTTCTCTTCCCCCTCTTTCTTTTTATTTATTTATTTTCAGAGGGAGAGTGTGAGCAGGGAGGGGGCAGACAGAGAGGAAGAGAGAGCATCCCAAACAGGCTCTGCACTATCAGTGCTCAAACTCATGAACCATGAGACCATGACCTGAGCTGAAACCAAGAGTCAGACACTTGACAGACTGAGCTACCTACATGCCCCCGGACCTATTCTTCTAAAACTATTCCAAAAATATAAAAGGAAGGGATACTTCCAAATTCATTCTATGAGGCCAGCATTATCTTGATACCAAAATCAGATAAAGACACCACTAAAAGGAGAGCTACAGGCCAATATCCCTGAAGAAAACAGATGCGAAAACCCTCAATAAAATACTAGCAAACTGAATCCAATAATACATTTAAAAAATCATTCACTGCAATCAAGTGGGGTTTATTCCTGGGTTTCAAGGGTGGTTCAGTATTCACAAACCAAACATGTGATGTATCACATCAATAGGAGAAAGGTTAAGAAACATATGAGCGTTTCAATAAATGCAGAAAAAGCATGTGACAAAGTAAAACATCCATTCATGATTAAAACCCTCAACAAAGTAGTTTCGCAGAACATAATAAAGTCTGTCTATGAAAAACCCACAGCTAATATCATTCTTAATGAGGAAAAACGGAGAGCTTTTCCTCTATGGCCAGGAATAAGACAAAGATGTCCCCTCTCACCACTTTTATTCACCACAGTACCAGAAGTCCTAGCCACAGCAATCAGACAACGAAAAGAAATAAAAGAAATCAAAATTGGTAAGGAAGAAGTAAGACGTTCACTATTTAAAGATAGCATGATACCCTATATGGAAAAACTCTAAAGACTACCAAAAAACTGGCAGAATGGATCAAACGAATTCACGTTAAGTTTCAGGGTACAAAATCAATGTACAGAAATCTGTTGCATTTCTAGACACAAAAATGGAGCTGTGGAAAGAAATTAATACAGTAACCCCATTTACAGTTGCACCCAAAATAGTAAGATACCTAGGAATAAACCTATTCAAAGAGGTGAAAGATCTCTGCTCGGAAGACGATAACATGCTGATGAAAGAAACTGAAGATGACACAGTGAAATGGAAAGACATTCCATGCTCGTGGATCGGAAGAATACTGTTAACATGTCTACCCTATCCAAAGCAGTCTGCACATTTAATATAATCCCTCCCAAAACAACAACAGCATTTTTCAGCGAACTTGAAGAAACAATCCTAAAATGTGTACGGAGCCACAGATGACCCCCAAGAGCCAAAGCAACCCTGAAAAAGAAAAGAAAAGCTGGAGGCATCACAGGTCTAGACATATAGACCAAGAGAACAGAACAGAAAATCCAGGAAAAAAACCCTACAATTATATGGTCAATTAACCTTTGACAAAGCAGGACAGAATATCCAACGGGAAAAGGAGAGTCTCTTCAAAAAACGGTGCCGAGCAAACTGGAAAGCAACATACAAAGGAAAGAAACTGTACCACGTACTTACAACATACACAAAAATACCCTCAAAATAGATTAAAGACCTAAAACTGAGACCAGAAACCATAAAAATAAAATCCTAAAAGAGAACAAAGGCAGTAACCTCTTTGATATCAGCTATAACAACTTTTTTCTAGATGTGTCTCCTGAGGCAAGGGAAATAAAAGCAAAAATAAACTATAGGGACTGCATCAAACCAAAAAGCTTCTGCATAGCAGAGGAAATGATCAACAAAAGTCAGTGACAGCCCACAGAATGGGAGACGATATTTGCAAATGGCACAGCTGATTAAGAGTTAGTATCCAAAACACATAAAGAACTTACAAAATCCAAATAATCCAATTTAAAAATGGGCCGAATACATGAATAGACATTTCTCCAAAGAAGACATCCAGATGGTCAATAGACACATGAAAATATGCTCATCATCTCTTACCATCAGGGAAATGCAGATTTAAAGTACAATAAGCTATCACCTCACACCCGTCAGAATGGCTAACATCAGCAACAGAAGGAATGACAGGTATTTTGAGGATGTGGAGAAAAAGAAACACTTGTGCCCCGTGGGTGGGAATGCAAAGTGGTGTAGCCACTAAGGAAAAGAGGGAGGTGGTTCCTCCAAAAGTTAAAAATAGAACTACCTTATGCACTATCCAGCAATTGCACTCCTGGTTATTTACCCAAAGAATGTATCAACACTAATTCAAAGGGATACATGCACCCCTATATTCATAGCAGCATTTACAATAGCCAAGATTTGGAAGAAGCCCGAGTGTCCATTGCCTGATGAATGAAGAAGAATGGTGTGTGTGTGTGTGTGTGTGTGTGTGTGTGTGTGTGTGTGTGTTATATTCCATTATATATAATGGAATATCACTCAGCCATAAAATGGAATGAAATCTTGCCATTATAGAGAGTATAATGCTAAGTAAAGTAAGTCCAACAGAGAAAGACAAATGACACATGATTTCACTCATATGTGAAATTTAAGAAGCAAAACAAACAAGCAAAAGGAAAATAAAAACAAAGAGGCCACCAGGAAACAGACTTTTAATTATAGGGAACAGACTGATGGTTACGAGGGGGGAGGTACCGGGGGGATGGCTGAAATAGAGGATGGAGATTAAGGAGTTCATCTGTTGTGAGGAACACAGGGTAATGTACAGAAGTGGTGAATCCCTACGTAGTCACCTGAAACTAATGTAACACTGTATGTTAACTAACTGGAATTAAAATTAAAAGTTTAACGGGTGCCTGCGTGGCTCAGTTGGTTAAGTGTCCAACTTCAGCTCAGGACATGATCTCATGGTTCATGAGTTGGAGCCCCGCGTTGGGCTCTGGGCTGACGGCTCGGAGCCTGGAGCCTGCTTCGGATTCTGTGTCTCCCTCTCTCTCTGTCCCTCCTCCACTTGTGCTCTCTCTCTCGCTCTCAAAAACGAATAAACACTAAAAACATTTTTTAAAAGAAACAATGAAATAATAACTTTAAAAAAAGATGAAGAAATGTAAGGTTAAACCTAAGACAGTAATCTGAGAGCTGACATTGTTTTATACTTTTAAATATTTTCTTGTAATTTGGGTATAAATTTGAATAAAACCTACAAAGCCTTTTTCAAAAGGCAGTTTATTTTTATATATTTGAAAATAGAGCCCATGATATAATATACTTGCATTTTTTTACTTCCATTTACTCAAGTCTATACTGTGTTACTTCTAAAAATGAATTTTAATATTTATTCTAATAATAGTTGTGTATGTGTGTATGTATCTATGTAAAGATGACTGATTTCTCATCACTGTCTTCAAGGCGATTAGTTCATTTTTCTATTTGGTGGGAATTAAGTAAACGGTGTTTAAGGATGGAGGGTGGTTTGATAATTAAGTTATGTACCTGTTTATGGACAACTGGCTATCTCTCTGCTTGGAGCATTTTTCTTAGAATTTATTCAGTTATTCATATGTGTTCAAATATCATGTATTTTATATATTCTTATCCATCATAGAAGGGAATTTAACATTATTTGCTTCAGTTTGATAGATGCAACCAACAAATTATATTCTACTCCAAATTTGGTGCACTATTTACAAATGTAGTCCTGTGGAAAGCTTTAAAGAAAAACCCAGAAAAGATTGTTTCTTACTCAGTATGTGCACGTGGGCTGGGTTCCCTTACTTCCTGAAATCTTTGGTGTGGGAAAGATAGCTCATATTCTTGATCTTTGTATGACCATTTCATATAATCATTGAAGGAAGCAGAGAGGCCATGTTTAAGCCAATCTCTTCACTTACCGACCATGAAAACAAGATTCATTACAAATTAATTATCTTGCCAATGATCTAGAAAGAGTTAGTGAAAGCTGACCCTGAGCCATGATCACCTGGATTCACTAAACTTTTAGGAAATATTGGGCACCTATTATATTAAACTGTACTACATAGTACGGATAAAGTGATGAATACAGCCTTTGCTCTCCAAAGGGCTCACCACATCACAGGAAAGGCATGGTAACACATAATTACCGTATATTCAGCAGCTAACATCATAAAGAGACAACTAGAAGGAAGTACACAACATCACCTATGGAGTAGTCTTGTCTTCCAAAACTGCAACTCATATACCTAGAAATTATCAGGAAATACAGGGAACAGGTGCACATGTAACATCACAGGAAGCATTCAGCAAAATTCAAACTACACTAAAATCTCCAGAACAACAACAAATCATTACCTTTTCCAACAAAAAATTGAATGAAGAAAAGATATAGGGGGAACCTAAAGATTTTTAAAAAAATGTTTATTTTTCAGAGAGAGAGGGAGAGAGAGAGAGAGAGAGAGAGAGATGGGGAGGGGCAGAGAGAGAGGATCCCAAGCAGGCTCTGAGCTGTCGGCACAGAGCCCAATGCAGGGCTTGAACTCATGAACCGGGAGATCATGACCTGAGCCAAAGTCAGATGTTCGCCCAACTGAGCCACCCAGGCTCCCCGGGAACCTAAAGATTAAAAGAGAATTGAGACCTATTAACCACTTGTAATAAATGGATTTGTTTGAAACAAACCATGGATTTTTGTTTCAATTTTTTTAAGCGTATCTTGAGGGAGGGAGGGAGGAGGGGGGAAGACAGAAAGAGCAGGTCAAGGCCAGAGAGAGGGACAGAGAGGATCCCAAGCAGGGTCCACACTGTTAGTGTAGAGCCTGATGTGTGGCTCGAACTCACGAACTGCAAGATCATGACCTGAGCTAAAGACGGACACTCCATGACCAAGCCACCCAGGTGCCCTGAAATGAACTAGAATTTTAAAAATTATTGGGGCGCCTGGGTGGCTTGGTCGGTTAAGCGTCTGACTTCGGCTCAGGTCACGATCTCACGGTCCGTGAGTTCGAACCCCGCATCAGGCTCTGTGCTGACAGCTCAGACAAGTATACTTGTTAAAAGACTGGCATCGGGGTGCCTGGGTGGCTCAGTCGGTTAAGCGGCCGACTTCAGCTCAGGTCATGATCTTGCGGTCCGTGAGTTCGAGCCCCACGTCGGGCTGTGTGCTGACAGCTCAGAGCCTGGAGCCTGTTTCAGATTCTGTGTCTCCCTCTCTCTCTGCCCCTCCCCTGTTCGTGCTCTGTCTCTCTCTGTCTCAAAAATAAACGTTAAAAAAAATTAATAAAAACAAATTATTTAATATAAAATTAAAAGGCAAACATTAAATATTGACAATATTAGAGTATTATTTTTTAAAAGACATAAAAGTGTTTTAAGTTAAAACAAAAGCAGTGCCTTTTAGAGATCCCTAACGGAATATTTACACACAGTGATAGGTCTCTGAAGTCTGATGTGCTTTAGAGTAATCAGAATCAGGTGAGGGGGTGGGAGGGCTCACAGAGGAAACACAATTTTCCATGACTTGTGTATTTCGTAAAGGACTAAGGAGAACACGGGAGTGTATTACCTTTATTCCTCGCTTAAAGAGCGATTTTGTTAACTGTGTCTGAAAATCCTGTTGCTACTTGAAAAGTCAAGTAGCATACACTTCCAAAAATATATATTTTTATTTCCAATAATTTTGATGGGAAAATTAATGGATTCCACCCACCTTCAAGAGGCCAAGATTGTTCAAGGATTCATATTAATTAAGAGTATTAAATAAATCTAGATTCAAATACAAATATCCATTAATTTATCAATCTTGGAAGTGCCTCAGATTTTTTAGTGTATTATTTATTATTTTTTTGTGTGACTAGTGGCTGCACTTCCTGTCATCTCTCAGTGATGGCATCATTATAATTTGGTTTGTTAATTTCTGTGAAAGGTTTTATTTTTTTTTAAAGGGACTTCATAATTAAAAAATAAAAGTTCAGCTTCTTTTCAATATTTTAAAGTTTTTTTTAATCTTTGTTAGATTTATATGTGCTTATCAGTTCCTATAAGCTAATCTTAATAGGAATTCTTTAAAAAAATTTTTTTTTCCATATATTTATTTTTTGAGAGACATAGAGAGACAGAGCACAAATTGGGGAGGGGCAGAGAGAGAAGGAGACACAGAATCCGAAGCAGGCTCCAGGCTCTGAGCTGTCAGCCCAGAGCCCAATGCGGGGCTCGAACTCACCAACTGTGAGATCATGACCTGAGCCGAAGTCAGACGCTTAACTAACTGGGCCACCCAGGCACCCCAATAGGAATTCTTAATTTAATAGGCTTTAAACTTTTTTTACCCTCTCCAGAAGTAGGTATAAAAATACACCAGTTTTATCAGAAAATGCTTCATATTCACACAACACTCTAGTCTCATTAAACTTATGGGCAAAGCCAGGATGTTGGAGGTGACTCTTCCCTGCAGAACATAACCGATTTTCCCAGGGGCCGAGCCCTGCGTGATGCTCTTAGTTTGGGTACAAAAAACCCACCCTCAAATATAGGAACTGGTAGCCACTTCAACCAGGGGTCAAAAGCAAATACAGATACATATATGTGAATAAAACCCCTGCATGGAAAAACCAAACGAAAATAAACCTCCAAGAATTGGCAGTTGCTAATTCTAAGCAATTTTCGTAGGTCTTGTACTATTCTTCAGATGTAAGACATACAGATTGCAGTTTTCTTTTGTGAGTTCTTTCTTGTGTATTAAGTGCGATAGCTGCATCTTAGGTTGGCTTTCGAGGCATAGCTTTCTCAGGGCTTCAGAGTTTTTGTAGCTGCTTCCCACTGTGCATTTCAAGGATTTATTAGTGGAAAAGGATGCACTGGTGGGTGCAATATATCAGGTGCTTAAGAAATGTAAGGACATCATAACTATCAGGAACACGGAATTGGATCACTGTGGCTGAAGCCATCTATACTTTGGAGAAAGACAATGAAAAGTTAAACACCAATTAAAAGCTAATTGTAAAAGCCAGAGGACCTGGCTTGAGAAGAATATCAAGATTCTCACCTCTTTTAGCTAGAAGGCATAAAAACACTCAAGATCAGGTTCAGAAATGAATTACGAGAAGAGCAGAGCTTTAGAGGAGGTAGGGTTCCCAGTCCCAATAGCTCTGCTGTCCCAAGTCGGGACTGTGATTCAGAAGGGGTGGAACACAGAGAACAGGAATGGGGACATCCAGGTCAGTCCATTTAAATATCCTGAATCTCTGGCATATCAGTCATCCGTTGCTGTGTAACAAGTTACTCCAAAACTTACAAGCTTAAAGCAACAACGCTTGTTACCTCTGTTTCTGTGGGTAATTCTGGTCTTTGGCTGGGCTGGCCAAAGCTGGGTCTCTCACATGGCTACAGTTAGGGGTCAGCTGAGGAGACGCAGCCCTCTCAGGGCTGACTGGAGAAAATACTCACTTCTGAGCTTCTTCCTGCGATTGTTGGCATGATTCCCTTTCTGTGATCTGTCTGAACTGAGGGCCTAGGTTCCTCATTATCTCTTGTCTGGAGGCTGCCTTCGGTTCCTCGTCATGTGCGCCTTTTTCATAGAGAAGCTCGTAAGAGAACAAGCAAGGGAACAGAACCAAAGAGGGAAAAGGTGCACAGAAAGGTGCATGGTCTTTTATAATCGAACTTCCAAAGTGACATCCCAACGCTTTGGCTGTATTCTATTTATTAGAAGCAAGCCACTAGGTCCTGCCAACACTCAAGATTGGTGATTACACAAGGGCCTAAGTACCAGGGGGTAGGGAGTATTGGAAGCCATTTTAGAAGCTGCTTATCATAACCAGACCCTAAGAAGACCTGAAGAAATGGCCCACTCTTCGCAGTCAAGTCTACTGTTCCTCCTTCCCCTGAAGGTGATATAGAAGCCTCTGCCTTGCAAGACAACAAATGCCCTAGTCAGGATTTGCCACCGTCTCCCCTCCTGACCCCTTGACATCAGCATTAAAATACACCAAAAGTATGCTAGGAAAATGCTAGGACTAGTAAGAGAAAAAAGAGATTATATCCCCCCCAAAATCATGGGGGCAGTTTTCCCAACACGTATGGGCAAGGGCCAGGGAGTCCATATGGATCCTGAAGTGGCTGGTTCAAGGGGACTGAAACAGAAAGTTGTACAAGTGAGAGCTTATCAACATGGCAACATCCTCCTGGGTGATCATTTAACACCTTGGCAAAGACCCAGAAAACAGTGCTAACTCGTCCGTAGTATGGCTCTTGGAAACTTGAAGAAAGCGATAGTTCATGCGAAGTGTGAGACAGAACGCTCAAATTTTCTGTTCCAGTTGCTGTGAGAAGGGATGAAAAGATTCAGAAAGTGGGTATAGAGTAGCTCTATCACTGGGCAGAAACCCAACCAGATGACCACGCTCCGTGTGAGCGCCTGAAGTAACTGGTATAAACCAAAGCTATAAGAAGAAATTCACTGGCGAAAGAGGCGTTGACTGAGAAGCTCGGTGTAGGCATCCAGTTCTATACTCAGCAAAAGGTAGGAAATACCAAGGAAGAACTGGACTCTCTGAAAGCAGGACAATCAGGATGTCAAAATAATAGTGCCCAAGGGGCAGCACTTAACCTACAGAAGCTAGGTGGGCACAATCATTGTAATACTTGGTGACCCGGAGGGGGCTCTCTGTGCTCAGGATCAATAAGAACACACCAGTCAGCAAAGGTATTGGCCAACCCATAGATGGGTGATCCAAGAAATCCAAAGAAACCAAAGACGGATGATCAGGAGCTGCCTCAATACAAAGCCACGATCCCTTACTCAGTTTCCACACCCGTAGCAGTTTTTAGATTGTGAACCCAGTGACTAAAGGAGAGGTTGGATTCCCAGGGGGAGCAAACCTGAAACACCGCAGCAGGTACATACAGTAGTGATTCTGCCACTCTTTTTCCAAAGAGACCTTCCGTCATTTAATCAGTGGTGTACCGGGGAAAAGAAAATACCCAAACATTTGGGGAACTGGGTATAGAGTCCTAGCTGACATTTATATGTATCATCAGAGTGTCATAATTGTTCCCTCTTAGAATGAAGGTAAATGGGGACCAGGAGGTCATTCTCTTGTTCTGCATATACTTCGGGCATGGGCATACTCTGTCATTGACAGGGCTCTGACATTGGTCCCTTGGCCAGTGCTAAGAGCTATTGTAGCGGGAAAAGACAAACAGAAGAAATTCAAACTGTCCATGACCCTCCTCCCCTTGGTCAAAGTATTAAATGAAAACGATATAGCTCTTCCTTGACTTACGATGGGTTGTGTCCCAGTGAATGTACCCTAAGTTGAAAATATAGCAAGTCAAATATACATTTGGGACACCTAACCTACTGAACCTCAGAGTTTACCCTAGCCGACTTCGATGTGCTCTGAACACTTACATTAGCCTGCAGTTGGGCAAAATCATTTTACACGAAGCCTTTTTATAATGAAGTGTCACACAGCTCATGTAATTTATTGAACACTGTACTGAAAGTGAAAAGCAGAACGGTCGTATGGGTACAGAATGGCTATACGCGCATTGGTTGTCGACTCTCCCGACTGGGTGGCAGGCTGGAAGCTACAATTCACTACCACTGCCCAGCACCCCCAGCGAGGATCGTACTGCCTATTGCTAGCCTGGGCAGAAAAATCAACAGGCTGAAGTACAATCTCTACTGAATGCTTTCACATCATCACCAAGTCAGCAAGTCTCAAGTTAATTCATCCTAAGTCAGGAACCGTCTGTATCACATCCTGGAGGCAACAGAAATTAGCGCCAGCCTTAAAAACCCAAAGGATGCAGGGATGCCTACCTATCCCAGGCGAGGATGCGTTAAATTCACCAGCCAGACCCTTCGAAAGGCCAGCTGGGCCCAAGAGGATGACAATGGACTACTAACAGCTCTAGCTGAGGCCCACTGCACGCACAGCTGTGCTGCTGTGGGGACAGGGTGACATGGTCTCAGGTACCTAGTCAGCAGTCACTAACCTCATCAGTGCAATCTTCCCCATTTCTGTGGTGAGAAAGGATCGGAAGCAGTCTGCGTGAACTTGGGACGTTCATGGTCTTGTGCCAGGGCTCACTCCCCGCCCTCCTGCATAATACAGTCTAAAGGGATTGCAATCACTTGGACATTCCACGAAGCACCACATCCATCTACTGGATTGATCCACAGTATTGATGCATTACATTAATTGGACCAAATAAGCAAAAGGTGGCAAAGCCACCGGATGACTGGACAATATACATGCGTTCCAGAACGCCACAAAAGTGAAGAGTTTGGTGGTCCGGTGGTCTGAGGCACGCTGGGACATCCCCTCAACAATACAAGACACAATTTACACCTTGCAACTCTCACCGCCAAGATGGAAACACAACTCCAGTTTCTGGAGGCAGCTTATCGTATACATGCGAGCGCTACTCTGCCCCCCACACTAGTTGATAAGCAAAGCAACCACCTTTGTGTGGTTTCCAGGGCAGAAAACAGCTCTCCAGCACGTCCAGGCTCCAGTACAAGCGATTCTGCCGCGAGGGTCCTACAACTTGGCAGACGTTGCCGCAGCAGAAGTACGTCTGGTGTGAAAACAGCTGCGTGTGTGTGGAGTTTATGGCGGCCCCAATGGGATAATTACAGTTTAGACCCCTAGGGTCTGGAGTACATCCATGCTATCCGCAGTGCAGAACGACGCACGTTGCAAGAGAGAGAGCCTGGTCCCTCGTAAAGGTGGAGCACTGCCCACCGAACAAGAGCCAGTGCACCCAGAGCTGCTCAGCAGGGGCTGAGACTCACAGAGTCATCAAGTCAGGTGGACCCGGCAGCATTCCATCACGAGACTGACACTGACGTGTAGCAGCTGACACGTCTCAGCGGGGTCTCTCTCTGGGCCACGCCACAGACGAAGGAGAGGTGCCTCACCCGGAACTGTGCTTTCTTCCTGAAGGACCACCCGGGTCCTATGACTACTGGGGTCTAGAGGCCTGGGTCCCTTAGGCCAACTTGAGACCATTCTAAAGGCCACAGAACTCCCTGTGGGGTTGCCCAAGGCCTTTGTTGTGATTTCACTGCAATGTAATTCAATGCGCATTCCTGCTTCTTTCATTCACCCTAGATGTTGATCCTGCTTGTTTGTTTATTTGAGAGAAAGAGAGAGAGAATGAGAGTGAGCAGGCGGAGAGGGATGAGGGGAGAGAGAAGAGAGGGGAGAGGGGAGAATGAGAATGAATCCTCGGCAGGCTCCATGCTTAGTGTGGAGCCCGATGCAGGGCTGGATTCCACGACCCTAGGATCGTGACCTGAGCCTCAACCAAGAGTTGGACGCTTAATTGACAGAGCCACTTAGGTGCTCCTATGAGGATCCAAAGCAGGCTCCGCACGGACAGTGGAGAGCCCCATGCAGGGTGTGAACTCACACACCCTGGGATCATGACCTGATTCCAATTCTGTGACGACCTAGGGAAGTCAAATTCATAGAGACAGAAAGCAGAGGGGGACAGCCAGGGGGTGAGGGAGGAGGGTTGGGTTTTATGCATGCAGAGTTGCAGCTGTGCAAGACAGAAAGAGCTCTGGAGATTGGTGGCACAACCACCTGCATGCGAGCGCTCAGAACCGCACACTTAAAAATGGTTACGACGAAAGGGGCGCCCGGGCGGCGCAGTCGGTTAAGCGTCCGACTTCAGCCAGGTCACGATCTCGCGGTCCGTGAGTTCGAGCCCCGCGTCAGGCTCTGGGCTGATGGCTCGGAGCCTGGAGCCTGTTTCCGATCCTGTGTCTCCCTCTCTCTCTGCCCCTCCCCCATTCATGCTCTGTCTCTCTCTGTCCCAAAAAAATAAATTAAAAAAAAATGTTGAAAAAAAAAAAAAAATGGTTACGACGAAAGGGGCGCCCGGGCGGCTCAGTCGGTTAAGCGCCCAAATCTTGATTTCAGCTCAGGTCATGATCTTAGAGTTCATGAATTTGAGCCCCACACTGGGCTCTGTGCTGACAGGGGGGAGCCTGCTTGGGATTCTCTCTCTCCTCCTTTTTCTGTCCCTCCCCTACTCACACCCTGCCTCTCAAAACAAATAAATAAGCTTTAAAAAAAAAAAAAAAAGCTCATTTGGGAGAAAAAAAAACCACTTCCTTCCTAGGTATGCTGATAACACCAGACAAGTCATAGAGCAGGGGGAAATGGTACCGATCCCTATATTCTTGATTTTTACAAACATGCTCACTAAATCAGTGGCAGTTTTCAAACAGTGGATTCTTTGATCACTCAAATGTGAATATTTTGGGTCCTTGTAAGGACATTCCACGTGGAGGGTAGAGGCAGAAGACCAAATCCCCTTGCTTTAGTGGTGTAACTTTGGCATTGCAAATTTGAAAAATGTCTCACTGGGGAAGCAAGACCACATTGAGGCATCCTGCCCCATTTCTACCAAAACTGTTAACAGACTGAACTCGTTCCTACAAATTTACAAATTGAGGAATAACTCTAATAAAAAGCAAACAAACAAACAAATGCTCTCGGAAACAGCTAGGTCACTATTTAAAAAGGGGGCGCCTGGGTGGCTCAGTCGGTTAAGCATCTGACTCTTGATTTCAGCTCGGGTCATGATCTCACGGTTGGGAAATTGAGTCCTGCACTGCGCTCTGCCCTGGGTGTGATGCCTGCTAGGGACTCTCTCTCTCTCTCACTCTCTCTCTCTCCCTCTGCCCCTCCCCCTGCTCCTGTGCACACTTCCTCTCTAAAATTTTTTTAAAAATAGCTTTAAAAATATTTAAAAATAACTCAGGATTTCTACATTTGTTTAAACCATGTTAAGTACCTGATCTTAAGGGGATAAAGTACATGATTCATCTTGCCTCCGCCATCTAAGTGGTCCCCACCTGCCTGCTCTTTCCAAGGTACGTGACTGCTGCTGGAAGAAAATAAAGGGCTGAGACGAACAACCCCGAAAAGTCATCAATCTTCAAAAGGTCATCAGGTCACTCCTGCGTGGAATCTAAGCTTAGACATTATTCCTCATGAAATCTTCCTTCATTTCCATACCAGCCTCTACACTTTGGAAGGCTAGCCAAATTGCAATTTGAGTAACACCCATTTCTTATTCTATTTCTGTTTTCTTTCTAAACTGCTGTAAACTCCGGGAAGGGAGAGAGGGTATCTTATTTGCTTCTCTGTCTCTGGCATTTGGTTGGTTGTAAACAATTCATACTTCTTCTGGTTTTGCTAAATTTCTGGTTTAAACTCAGTGTGATTATTATGTCTATTTTAAAGTCAGCTGAAAAACATCAAATGATATAAAAAGTCTGAGTACATACATCTCTGACAATATTCAGAAAGGCTCCATTACTTGCAAAAATGAAGTTTTCAAAGGATAATTTTTTTTCCTGACCCACATCACACTTTTTGGTACTTCCTAATTTAAAAGTGAAGATGCTCTTAAACATATTATTCATAATTCTTATTAAGGAAAAATTTTGTCTTGAAGTCTTACTAGCTTACCATGCGTCTGTTTCCACCCCCCCCCCCCACCACCACCAATATGAGCACACATGCTTTTTAAATTCTTTTATTATCTGGAAAGGCTGGGTTGAGATAATGAGTCTTCATAGAAAAAGAGTCCCCTTGGAGCACAGATCAGCCCATCAGATTTCTTACTTTGCAACTTTAGCAACAGCTGATAATATTTGCAACGTTCTTTAATGACCTTTTAATTTCCATGGACAATTTTAGAGGAGGGTGGATGTTTCTAATGACATGATTACTACTAGAAGCCCATTTATGTTCAAGGTGGGAGGAAAGTGTGTAACAGAAGATGTTTCTTTCAAGACCTTCCGAAGTTTCCTTTTTTGTGTGGGTACGCCATTATGGTACTTACATGCTGAGTTCTTAGATTCTCACCTTTGAAGGGAGTGATGCCTTTTTAAAAAAAAAAAAATATTTGAGAGAGAGAGAATGAGAGCGGGAGGGGCAGGGAGAGAGGGGGACAGAGGATCCGAAGAGGACTCTGTGCTGTCAGTAGAGAGCCTGATGTGATGCTCAAACTCACAAACCGTGAGATCATGACCTGAGCTAAATCAGACGTTTAATCGACTGAGCCACCCGGGGAACCCAGGAAGTGATGTCTTTAATGAGTTTATTATTTATCTAACTCCATTTTTTTCTCTCACTTACAGTAAGATTTATCGGAAAGAGCACTGGATCAGGAGTGAGAGGACCTAGGATAGAATTCTGTGTGAACTTAAGCTAGAGCTGTGTCATCTGCAAAATGTCAACAACAATGATGGCCTTGCCCTTGGTAAGGACTGTTCAACATTAATTCAGATAATTATGAAGGAAACATTTTGAAACTATGAAAGGTTCAAATGTGAAGGAACATCATCATTGTTTTTTAACTTTTAAATCATGTTTTCTTTCTTCTAAACTAAAATTAGTTAAGCCTTTTTTCTTCTCCTAGGAAATGGTGGGCCAATTTTTCTCTTTATAAAGCATTTTCTTAAAAAATTTTAAATCTAACTGAACCTATATTGTATGAAAATAGACAATTATTTTAATTAAATAGGCCATTATTTATTTAGTCCACTTTGCTTGGCCTTTTAGAACCCAGATTCTAAAACTCCTTTTCTTTACAGTACATTTTTTGCTTATTTATTTTGAGAGAGAGAGAGAGAGAGAGAGAGAGAGAGAGAGAGAGAAAATCCCAAGCAGGCTCTGTGTTGTAAGCACAGAGCATGATGTAGGGCTCAATCTCACAAACTGTGAGATCATGACCTGAGTGGAAATCAAGAGCCAGATGCTTAACTGACTGAGCCACCCAGGTGCCCCAGTACATTTTTGAGTATAGTTGAGGCACAATGGTACATTAGTTTCAGGTGTACGATACAGCAGTTCAACAAGTCTATATGTTGTGCTACGTTTATTTAGCATAAGACACTATTATCTTACCACTGACTATATGCCCTGTGCTTTACTTTTTATTCCTGTGACTTATTGATTCTATAGCTGGAATCCTGTATTCCCACTCCCCTTGAGCCATTTTGCACATCCCACCCCCCCCGCCCCAGCAACTATCAGTTTGTTTTCTGTATTTATAGGAGTGATTCTGCTTTTTGTTCATTCATTCGTCATTTTCTTAGATTCCACATATAAGAAGCAACATCATATTTGTCTGTCTTTGTCTGATTGCTATCACTTAGCATAATGCCCTTTAGATCCATCCATATTGTCACAAAAGGCAAGATCTCATCCTTTTTATGGCTCTGTAATATTCCATTCATACACACACACACATATATGTGTATGTATATATATGTACCTATATATACATACACACCACAATGAAGCCCTTAAAAAAAAGGAGAAATCGTTTTAGGACTTTGACATTAAGTAGTGACTCTGCTGTACCTTAAAACTATCCAGAGAGAAGTATCTTGGCAGGATATGTAGAATAAGTATCACAATATAGATATAAGACCCCAGGCCTAGGCCTGAGTATCAAACCAAGAATAATGCCTTAACAGAGACCACTGGCAATCCCCAAACAGTGAAGCAAACTTCCATTCTCCTGTTCCTCCAGACCTTCTTAATGTCCTAGAAGGATTCCTGGGCTCATAACAAGACAACCATGGAGACGAGTTGGAAAGGGAGCAGGATCAGAACCAAAGGTGGTGAATGAGGAAGTAAGAATTTGTAGAGTGGGTGTCCAACCTCATTCATGGTCTTGGGAAGTGATTCTGGGGAAGAAAGTGGGTAGGGCTTCCCTTGGGCATTAACAAGAAGCAACCAAAGCCTTAGGACGTGGGTCCACATAGATTATCAACCATATGAAAGGCCCTTGACAAAAGAGCCAATCAATCAATCAATCAAAATGAAAGGTATGACCTGCTGAGTGCCAGGCATCTTACACAAGTACCTTGTAAGTAAAGGGGTGACTCTGGCCCACCTACTGTCACTTAAATTGTCACAGCAGATCTGTGATGTAGGTATGACTATCTTTATTTTTTTAAGTTTATTTATTTTGAGAGAGAGAGAGAGAGAGGCAAAGAGAGAGACAGAGGGAATCCCAAGCACGCTCCACACTGTCAGCACAGAGCCTGACGTGGGGCTTGAATTCATGAACCATGAAATCATGACTTGAGCTGAAACCAAGCATCAGACGCTCAACCGACGGAGCCATCTAGGTGCTCTGAGTATGACCATTTTTATTCTCATTTTACACGTGGAAAAGTTCAGAGACAGAAAGTTTAAGTGATTTTTCGCAGAGGCACACAACCAGTAAGTGATGGGGGCAGGGATGGGAACCAAGAGTCGCACTCTTGAGTCCCTGCCTTACTCTACCATTCTGCAGAAAAATCGGAGTCTAGAACTCCTAAAATCCACAGCATACACAGGAAGGCATCCTATTATGCACTTCGAGAGAATGATCCTTAGGTGGCAAGGTGGCTTAAAAGGCACTAGCCTTTTTTGGACTATTACCCAAATATTGAGTGGCATTAGTGGTAACTATAATAGGAAGTTGAAAGAAGTACATATTATTAGATGGGGGGGGGCCCTCAATCTAAGATTATCTATAAATATATTCAAGTAACTAAAAGGAGAGGGTTATAAATTTTAAGTAAGCAACTGGTTAAGTTGACTTGCTCTGCCCCAGAATGAAGGCTACAGTCAGTTTAATCAATTATTTACTGTCTTACTGATCCATGGTCCTCTTTCGGGGTCCCATCATTCCAGTGTTCATCTGACCATGAAACTGTTCTTACCCCGAAATAAGCTAGACTGGTAAGACTCTGTTCTTACCCTTGGCATTTCACAATCTGCTGGGGGCTGCCCATTTTTCAGCAGACTACAGTTTGCACAGAGGTGCCCTGAAGGTTGTGGATTACCGAAGAAGGAACAGGAATTTGCCAGATGGAAAAATGGGGACAAGAGCCAGGGTAAGAAGACCTAGTACCAAACTGCCTTTAGCGCCTTGTCCTAACACAGTGGTCCTCGCATCACGCAAACCCTACTACAGAAACAACAGAACGTTGTTCAGATTTTGCTTAAAGCCTCCTGGCCTCAGTTTCCGACAGAAAGCAACCATCTACAGAACAACTACTAAGATAAAAAAGCTTTACATTAAAAAAGACCTCCTCCAGATGTCGGAATTCTGTTTGAAGAGATCAACTTGGGCTGTCTTTGGTAGTTTCTTTAGATACTTTTGGGAACATGAGAGGATAAAATTAATTTGGACCGTAATTACTAGCCTTATTTCACGACCACATAACATAAACCAATTGGAACCATGTACATCGTTACTGGATGAGGGCACTGTCCTCTTTCATTTCTGCATTCGCCAGATAAAGCACTGGCCACCACCCCTCTCACCATTCTTATGGCTTCTAACTCAGAGTCAGTAACGCTCTACCGGGGGCAAGATTAATACAGAAGAAGAAAGTGTCACCAGAGCTGACAAGGGTTTGAAGGAGTAATTTGGAGCTGGCAGGGACCCCAAACATTCTTTCCCGAAACATTAATGTCCATTTCTTACTGCTAAGCGCTGCCAAGGGGAAAAAGAAACAAGTGTTCAATCCTAGTCCTTGAAACTTTGCATCTTCTTCACGATCATACAGGAAATAACCGTTTGGGAACCTCATGAAACAAGGCATAACCTCAAGGTATAGTGTTGTGGATGAGAGCTGTTAAGGGCTGACTTGTGGCTCCCCTCCCCCCTGATTCATTATGTTAAAGCTCTAACTCCCAGTATCTCAGAATGTGACTGTATTTGGCAATAGGGCCTTTAAAGAGGTAATTAAGGTAAAAGGGGGCCGCTAGGGGGGCCCCAATCCAACCTCCTCCTTAAGAAGAGATGAGAACACACATTTATGCACGGTGGGAAAGCCATATGGAGAGACAGTGAGAAAGTGGCCGTCTGCAAGCCAAAGAGGAAGGCTTCAGAATGAAATCCACCCTGTTGACAGCTCCTGGCCTTCCAGCTTCCACTGCTGTGAGAAAATAAACTTGTATTATGTAAACTTCCCCAGGCTGTCGTATTTGTTAGGGTGGCCCTAGCCGACCAACCCAAATGCCAAATGAGTGCTCTTGTTAAGAAGTGTTCTTTATAGGGGGTTCCTGGGTGGCTCCGTTGGTTAAGTGTCCAACTTTGGCTCAGGTCATGATCTCACGGTTTGGGGGCTCGAGCCCCGCATCGGGCTCTGTGCTGACAGCTCGGAGCCCCGGAGCCTGCTTCAGATTCTGTGTCTCCCTCTCTCTCTTCTCCTCCCCCACTCACGCTCTGTCTCCCTCTCCCTCAAAAAATAAAACATTAAAAAAAATTAAAAAAAAAAAAAAAGAAGTGTTCTTCCTCATTAGAAAAGAGATAACTGAACCTGAGTGGTCAGGAAAAGCTCATGCAGGAGGTCGGCCTTGAACTAGTCCTTGAAGAATAAGCTAGACTGGGAGAGCGTTCAGAAGGAAGAGAGAGCCTGACGGGGCATGTTGATAGGTTAGTGGGGCAGCAAAAAGCCTGGAAAATAGTTCACACAGGGGAGTCAGGAGAAAAGACTGGAGGGGAGGGGGAGCTATGGTTGATAGAGCTTTACATCTATTTCTCAAAAGGGAATGTTAAAAGTGTATCAACTCATAGCCAAACGCTCTTTCTTTCTTTCTATGGAAGTCAGCTGACTCCATTCTCTAGAACAACATACTACAGCAATGTCGGCCTGGCTTTCTCCGGGACAGATATCAAACAGGACATGTTCTCATAAAAATCAATACGTTTTACTTCCCAGGTGCGTTTCAAGTCAGCATTTTTATCATAATATCCAGCTGCTGCTATTTCTACAGCTTCCATTTCAAGAGGCAGTCTTCTGGGCCCTTTATGAAATAAAGTAAATTGATTGTAAATAATCTAACTGAAAAAAGAAAATTAGACACGTTAAAAAAAAAAGAAAAGGAAGAAAGCTCCTCAACTGGTATTTTTTCGTGTCAAACCCTAAACATGAAGCCCAGGAGACAGGTAAGGTGTTTTTGGTAAATAATGTTGACGTTATTAGCACTCCGGTATCTGAGCTGGTTTTGCCGTGCTTTTGAGTTACCCTGTTTTGTTTCTTTTCTATGGTTTGTGCCTTTTTATTATACTCCCTCTCTGAGCACAACGTGATCCTTATGTGAATTAGAAGAAAGGCAAAAGAGAAAAACTGCGGCCATCTTCTAATTCAGAGACTGTGAGGCTGGCTATGAAACTTACGATGCCCACACTTCCTTTTTTTTTAATGTCTATGTATTTATTTTGAGAGAGACAGAGAGGGAGGGGGATGGGAAGATGGTAGGAGAGAGAATCCCAAGCAGGCTCCGTGCGGTCAGCGCAGAGCCCAACCTGGGGTTTGAACTCACCAACCGTGAGCTCGTGACCGGAGCCGAAATCAAGAGTCAGACGCTTAACCAACAGAGCCACGCAGGCAGGCACCCGTGAGGCCCACACGTCTCATCATCTATGTTCCTTACCCGCTTACCCATCTATGTTCAAAGACCCACTCAGGTCTTTGAAAAATATCATCTAGTTCTTACAGTAAGCTTCAGAAGTGGGTATCATCTCCCACCTTACATATACACGTAATCCGGTCTGTAGGGATGGCGTTTCTCCCTAAATCCAAACGACAATCAGCACGGGGGTAACTCTGTAGGCCAACAGGCCACTTTACTGCCAGCCACGGCCCCTTTCAAATGTAATGCTTGTGAATTTTGAAGACGGTGTGTGGTGTAGAAACCCAGCCTCCTGCCTCTTTTCTGTCAGCACCATCCCTTCAAAACCCAGTTCAGGAGCTCCGTTGGGTCCCTCAGACCTTACTTGTCAGCTGCGATGGCTTGTGCAGGAGCGCTCCGAGTGGGGTGGGCGGGCTTCTTTCCACTTTCCAGACCCCTTTCTATCTCATTGGGATTGACTGAATTTTCATTGCTTCTCTTGTTGTTATTGTTGTTTTATCATGCTGTTCTCTTTGTCCAGGAGCTACTCCCCTATTTTCTAATATATATTGTATATTATTTTCCTACTGGTTTCTAAAATTGGTGCTAAAAAATGGAGGAAAAACCCGGGTACCTGGGTGGCTCAGTCGGGGGAGCATCTGGCTTTGGCTCAGGTCATGATCTCTGAGTTTGAGCCCCACTTCAGATCCTCTGCCCCGTCTCCCTCTGCCCCTCCCCTGCACTCTTCGCTCTCTCTCAAAAATAAACATTAAAAAAAAAAAAAGCCCCAAATTGCGGAAAACTCTAACATGTTTACGTTAAAATAATTCAGAATTTTAGTTCCAGATTATGAATTTTAACACTGTATACCAGCAATTATTTAGACATTACTACACGTTGTTTAATTTAAACTTACCTTTCCCACCCTTTTTAAATGTCTATTTTTCATTTCCTCAAACGTAATTCTGTTATCTTGCTATGAATGATTTTGTGAAATGATGTTTTAGAAAACATATATTTGTGGTCAACTGTCTAAATTCTTGCATGTTCCCAAATATCTTTATCTAACCTCTTAGTTGATGGATTATGTGGCAGATTGTATTTTCCCCAAAATAACCACAGTAAGATTTCTTCATGTTCTTAAAGAATCTCTCCGTTCCCATCAACAGGCAGAGCCTACTCCATTAAACTAAAAAGCTGTGGGACAGTAAAGGAAACAATCCAAACAATGAAAAGGCAATCCACTCAAAGGGAGAAGTTATTTGCAAATGATATATATGATAAGGGGTTAATGTCCAAAATATATGAAGAACTCATACACCTCAATACCAAAAACAAACAATCTGACTTAAAAATGGGCAGAGGACCCAAACAGATATTTTCCCCAAGAAGACATACAGATGGTCAATGGAGATGAAAAGATGCCCCACATCACTAACCATCAGGGAAATGCAAATCAAAACCACAATGAGATACCAGCTCACACCATTTAGAAGAGAGAGTATTAAAAAGACAAGGGGTGCCTGTGTGGCTCAGTCAGTTAAGCGTCTGACTTTGGCTCAGGTCACAATCTCACAGTTTGTGGGTTTGAGTCCCGCATCAGGCTCTGTGCTGACAGCTCAGAGCCTGGAGCCTGCTTCGGATTCTGTGTTTCCCTCTTTCTCTGCCCCTCCCCTGCTTGCGCTCTGTCTCTCTCTCAAAATAAACAAACATTTAAAACAATTAAAAAAATAAAAAGTAAAAAGACAAGAAATAACAATTGTTGGTGAGGATGTGGTGAAAAGGAATCCTCGTGCACTGCTGGTGGGGATGGAAATCGGTGTCGTCACTATGGAAAACAATATGGAGGTTCCTCAACATATTAAAAATAGAAATACCATGCAACTCAATAACCCCACAACTTGGTATTTACCCAAAGAAAATGAAAACATTAATTCAAAAAGATTTGTTTATTGCAGTATTACTTACAATAGCCAAGATACGGAAGTGACCCAAGGGTCTACTGATAGATGAATGGATCAAGAAGATGTGGTATACATATAGGACTATTACCCATACAAAGAATGAGATCTTGCCATTTGCAACGAAATGAATGGACCTAGAGGGCATTATGCAATGTGAACGAAGTCAGAGAAAGACAAATATCATACGATTTTACTTAAATATGAATCTAAAAAAACTAAACAAATGAACAAATAGAAATAGACTCATAAACACTGAGAAAAACAAACTGATGATTACTGGGGGTAAGGTGAGGGGAAATAGGTCCAGGGAAGTTAAAACAAACAAAAAAGAGGCTATTTACTTTCCTGCCTCTTTTTACAAGTGGTTTTACAAGTGTTTTGACAAATTGAACGCAGCTAAAGTAGTGATACCGGGTCTCTCTCTCACACGCACTCAACCTGAGCCCGAGAACCCGACGACCATGATGTGAGCAAGTCCCAACCAATCCCTGTGGAGAGACCATTTGGAGAGGTTCAAGAGGAGGGGAAGTGAGGCCCCCCAGCCTAAAGTCAGCATCCATCTCCAGACATGTGAGTAAACAAGCCTTCAGAAGTTTCCAGTGCCTGGCCTGTGCGTCTTCCAGCTGAAGACACAAACATTGCGGAACAAAGCAAGCTATCCTAGCTCTGCCCTCTCCAAATACCTGACCCAAATTCCTGTTGTTGTAGTTTACCGTTTGAGTTTTGGTGTAATGTGTCGCATAGCCATAGTGACTGGTTTTTTTTGTTTGTTTGGTTGGTTTTGGCCAGCACAGGACGAGAGAAAAGGCAAGTTCTTCTCTATCTTTTTACTAGGGCATGAATCCCATTCCTAAGGGCTCCACTTCATAATATGTCCCAAAGGCCCCACTCCTTCATCCCATCACTTTGGGGATTTGGATTTCAACATACGCATTTCTGGGGGACACAAATACTGTCAACAACAGAGCTCATAAAGAAACTTTCCAAGGTGAGAGAAATTTAACTCCTATTATTCCATTTTCCAGAAACTTGGACAAATTGCTACATATACTTCAGTTTCAGAAAACATGAACCTTTCAGCTCTTCAAAGCGGTCTGTGTCTTGTGGCGTGAACCTGGATATCATGTGCTAAATTCTAGCTTGGGTTTTTCTCAGTTCAGTTTGATCTTTTTCACGCTCACTGTTCAAATGCTGCACAGTCAGACATGAGGATGCCTGTTTGTTTTGTGTTATGATTTTTAACCATTCCTCCCCAATTTTTTTTTGGCATTTTAGTTAGAAGCTAAAGAAAAAAACGATTTGAGCATTCCAGCTGGATGCTATTCTGAACCAGAATGTTCAATTATATTAAGAAAGCAGCCGATTCCAAAGATAGATTTTAATTTGTGATGGTTTTATTGGAATTATTTAAAGAGATGGGAAGACATGTGGATAAACCGTGAAAATAGTGATTTTTATCATATTTGCAAGCTGTATCTTTAGAGGCAAACAGATAGATATTCTAATTTCCTGGTAAGAATTTCCAGGGTAGAAAAGACCAGGGTGATGGATAAGAAAATGTTGAAGGACTGACTTACCGAGTTTGAAGAAGACCATACCTGATTAGAGTGGTAATAAAGTTCTTTGGGAAAAATTGAAGTCTAAGTGGACAAGGTTTATATGATGTGTTTTCAGATGCTAGTGAATAAAATGTTATGAAAAGCAGATTTAAGCCTTTGACCTAAATTCGCTTTTTCAAAAAGGTAAAAAATTTGTGCTGGGATGTTTAATTTTATGTGTCAACCTCATTAGATCACGGTACCCGGATATATAGTTGACCATTATTGTAGTTGTTTGTGCGAAAGTATTTTTTTAAATTTTTTAAAACTTTTAATTTATTTTTGAGAGACAGAGAGAGACAGAGCATGAGCAGGGGAGGAGAGAGAGAGAAAGGGAAACACAGAATCCGAAGCAGGCTCCAGGCTCTGAGCTGTCAGCACAGAGCCTGATGCGGGGCTCAAACCCATGAACTGTGAGATCATGACCTGAGCCAAAGTCTGATGCTTAACCAACTGAGCCACCCAGGCACCCCTGAAAACATTTTTAAATGAGATTGACATTTAAATTAGTAGACCAAATAGAGCTGATTACCTTTCGTAATATGGGTAAGCCTTATCTGATCTGTTGACAGCCTTAAGAAAAAATCAACCTTGCCTAAGAAGAAAGAATTCTGTCAGCAGACTCCCTTTGGACTTGAAATGCAGTATAAACTCTTCCTTGGGTCTGTAGACTGTTGGTCTGTCCTTCAAATTTTGGACTTGCCAGCCTCCTGAATTGCATGAGCCAACTCTTTAAAATAATCATATGCTCTCTCTCACTGTGTCGCCAAAGAACCCTGACTTAATACAGTAGTCCGGGAAAAGAGTGGTATACTGACTTTAAGGGATTGGCTCATGTGATTATGGAAGCTGGCAAGCCCCAAATCTGCAGGGTGGGCTGGCAGGTCGGAAACCTGGGAAGAGCTGATCTGCAGTTCAAGTCCCAAAGCCATCTGCAGTAAAGCTGTAGAACTCCTTGTTCTTCAGGAAACTTCAGTCTTTGTTCTTAAGGCCTTCAATTGATTGGATGAGGCCCACCCATGCTATGGAGGGTAATGGGCTTTATTCAAAGTCTATTGGTTTAAATATTAATGTCTTGCCAACACCATGCTTTCACAGAAACATCCAGACCACATATCTGGGCACCTTGGCCCACTCAAGTTGATACAAAATTAAACATCACATACATCCTACTGTTTCTGTTTCTTTGTAGACCCCTAATACACTAACCGACAGCTTTAATTCCCGGCACTGTGCGTGAGAGGTTGAATAATAAAATCACCCATCAAGATGTGGTTTGTAAATTTATAAATTTAGAGGAGAAATAATTAAAATTATGGGGGCAGAGGATTAAATATATTCTCTTTGTCTTTTTATAAAGACACTGGGCATGGAAACTCCAATTCTGTCTGCACCATGACCTTTACTCGCATCATTGACTATTTACGGACCCATTAACACGTGTCGGGCACTGGGATTATAGCAGAGAACAAGGCAAACCCCTGCCTTCATGGGGTTTACATTCTTATTTCTGTTGTGGTTTTACACATTGAAACATACATCTATTCTTTCTTTCAAATGTGATATTACGTAGAGTAGCATTTCAACCTCTTTGAAAGAAATATCTTTCAAAGAATTCTTGCACTACTCAGGATAGGAAAAAAGCTGTTAGTTGACTGGCTGACCATGTATCAGAGTGCATTGCTTCTGTCCTTTGGACAATCTGTGAGTTGTAGCCAGGAGATATAATACTTCTTTGGCTTCCTAAGGACTGAAAGGTTTCTAGATATTTACTTAGAATAAGTGCTATTACTTTAAAAAAAAAATTTAATGTTTATTTTTGAGAGAGAGAGAGAAACAGAGTGTGAGTGGGGGAGGGGCAGAGAGAGAGGGAGACACAGAATCCGAAGCAGGCTCCAGGCTCCGAGCTGTCAGCACAGAGCCTGACGCGGGGCTCGAACTCACAAACCATGAGATCATGACCTGAGCCGAAGTTGGACACTTAACCGACTGAGCCACCCAAGCACCCCGTCACATTACTTTTCTAAACGTAGTTCAGTGACATGTCCCTCAAAATGTCTGCTACATCAAGTATATGGCTCTCATGGGGAGAGTGACTGCTCGTGGAAACAGAGAAATGCCAAAAAGGTATCTTTGCTCTCAGTCCTTAAGAGTGTAAGAATACATTTCTCTATTAAACGAGAACTCTCTTCCTTTCCTTGTTTGATGCTTCTTTTTCTTTGTTTCATCCTCCTTGGATGAATTATGAGATAAACTAAATTATTTCTAAGTATGTAAAATGAATAAGGTGGTGCCCTATATTAGAGATGAATGTGTCTTACTTTAAATCAAAAGCTAGAAATGACTAAGCCTAGTGAGGAAGGTGTGTGTCAAAGCTGAGACAGGCAGAAAGCCAGGCCGTTTGTGCTAAGCTTGGTCTTCATTGCATATTCTCTGTGCTGTTTAAATTGTATTCCAGAGTACAAGTATGTAGCATATATAACATTAACATATAATTAAACATATAATTATTTGTTCCTTTGAATGGAAGTGCCCAGGAAAAGAATAGCTGCCTTACATAGTAAGGGTATTTTTTTTTTTTAATTAATAAGCTGTCTAAACTGTTTTCCAAACATCCCACTTGGCTTAATACAAGTCACAGATTTTTCTTACATTTCCTTCCAGATGTTTTATAATTTTGCGTGTTATATTTAGGTCTGTTATCCATTTTGAGCTGCATTTTGGATATGGCACAAAATAAGAACCATGGAATTTTAGATTTGTTCTTGCTATTTTCCACCAAAAAGAAAAAAAAAAAAAAGCCTACTGCAATTTTGATTGGATTTGCAGTTGAGTTTATAGGTTGATTTGAGAACGAGCAACTTACCAATATTGAGTCTTCTTAGACATGACACAGTATTTCTCTTCATGTATTTATGTCCACTTTCTTTTCTATCAAAAATGTTTTAAAGTGGTGGGGCTCAGGGAAGATGGCAGGGTGGGAGTATCCTGACCCCACCCTGTCCCACAGATACACCAAACCAAGAGTTACGTCTATACAACTGACTCTGAAAAAGATTTGTAGACAGGCAGAATAGACCTTCCAGAGCTAATCATTCAGGGTAGGCCACTCTGAAAGGGGTAAGAGTGGCAGATGTAGTTGGGAACCAAAGCCCCAGACCAACTAACCACAGATGGGAGGGATACCACAAGCATGGGGAAATCAAGAGGATCAGACCCCTGCTATATACTCCTAGAACTGGGGATCTGCACCAGAAGAGTCATCATCACGTCTGATTTTGAAAACCAGTGGGACTTCGCTCTGGGAGAGCCACCGCGTGATAGGAAATTGAGTCCCCATTCTTAGAAAGCCAGATACTAAATTACTCAGCCTGAGACACAGCACGAAAGCATCACTTGGAAAAGAATCTGGGGTATACAGGATGGAGATTTGTTGGCTAATCTTACAACACGTGCTGGAGGGGCAGGGATCTGGAGATTTCTCTGGGGACAAAAGAGCTGGCAGCCACTAATTCTTTTTCCCCCTCTCTCTACCTGGAGAGCTGAAAGCTTGATGGAGCTGGTGCTAACACTCTCCATCTGCCCTGCTGGCATTACATGCTCTGTCCTGGCATCCCCCTGCGGATGCACTCCACCCAACCTGTCTGCCTGGACAGGTGTCTGTCGAAAGCAGCTCCTGCCCCACCACATCTGGTAGGCAGCCCTGGCTGGGAACGCTTCAAAATGTCTCCTGCTTGGGGGAGATGGGGGAAGATAAGCCCTTATACCATCCTGCCAGCTAGCTTGGCAGCTAGCTGCACAGGAAGTAAGCCCTGCCTTCCCATGCCCTGCAGCTGTGGCTTCCAGATACATTCTATGAGGTCAGCATTACCCTGACACCAAAACCAGATAAAGACTACAAACAAGAAAACTACAGGCCATGCTCCCTGATGAATATGAATTCACAACTGTCCGTAGAATATTAGCACACTGAATTCAATAATACATTAAAAAGTATCATTCACCAAAATCAAGTGGTATTAATTCCAGGGATGCAAGGAAGGTTCAATATTTGTAAATCATATTAACAAGAGGAAGGAAAAAGACCATATGATCGTCTCCATAGATGTAGAAAAAGCATTTTACAAATTCATTTGTTCATGATAAAAACTCTCAACAAAGTAGATTTAGAAGAATATATCTTAACCTAACAGTGATCATATATGAAAAACACAGATAATAATATACTCAATGGTGAAAAGCTGAAAGCTTTTCCTTTCAGATAAGAAATAAGGTAAGGATGTCTTCTCTCACCACTTTCAGTATATTTGGTAAAGCAAATCCTAGCCACAAGCAATCAGACAATAAACAGAAGTAAAATACATTTAAATTGGTAAGAAGTAAAACTGTCATTTGTAGATGACATGATGCTATATATAGAAAACCCTAAAGACTCCACCCAAAAACTATTCAAACTAATAAATGAATTCAGTAAAGTTGTAGGATACAAAATTAATATACAGAAATCTGTTACATTTCTATACATTATTAACGAAGTAGCAGAAAGAATTGTTAAGAAAATAATCTCATTTACAATTGCTCCAAAAAGAATAAAATACCTAGGAATTTAACCAAGAAGGTGAAATGCCTAGACTCTGAAAAATAGGACACTGATGAAAAACATAGAAGACACAAATAGAAAGACATACCACGCTCATGGATTGGAAGAATTAATATCATTAAAATATCCATACTGTCCAAAACTATCTACAGATTTAATGCAATTTCTATCAAAATACCAGTAGCATTTTTCACAGGATTAGAACAAACAATCCTAAAATGTATATGGAACCACAAAAGGCCTTGAGTAGCCAAAGCAATCTGGAAAAAGAAGAACAAAGCTCAAGGTATCACAGTTCCATATTTCAATATATACCATGAAGCTATAGTAATCAAAACAGTATGGCACTAATACAAAAACAGATATATACATCAGAACAAAGAGTCCAGAAATAAGTCCACATTTATATGGTTGATTAATCTACAACAAAGGGGGTAAGAATATGCAATGGGAAAAGAATCTCTTCAACAAATGGTATTGGGAAAACTGGACAGCTACATGTAAAAGAATGAAACTGTGCCACTTCCTTATACCATATACAAAAATTAACTCAAAATGTGTTAAATGCCTAAACATAAGACCTGAAAGCAAAAAACTCCTAAAAGAAAATACGGGCAGTAATTCTTATGGAAATTGGTCTAAGCAACATATTTGTGGATTGGTCTCAACCAAGGGAAACAACAACAAAATAAACTATTGGGACTACACCAAACTAACAAAAAGGCAACTTACTGAGTGAGAGAAGTTATTTGCAAGTGATATATCCAATAAGGGGTTAAGTAACCAAAATATAAAAAGAACTCATAAAACTCAACACCAAATAAACAATCTGATGAAAAATGGGCAGAAGACCTAAATAGATATTTTTCCAAAGACCTACAGATGGCCAATGGACACATGAAAAGATGCTCAACACCACTCATCATCAGGGAAATGCAAATCAAGACCACGATGAGGTATCACCTCACACCTATGAGAATGGCTAATCTAACAAAGACAAGAAAAAAAAGACAAGAAGTAGTAAGTGTTGGCAGGGATGTGGAAAAAGGGGAACCCTCACGCACTGTGGGTAGGAATGTAAATTGGTAGAACCCCTGCCGGAACAGTGTGGAGGTTTCTCAAAAAATTAAATATAAAAATGCCATATGAACTAGTAACTTCACTACCAGACACTTATCCAAAGAAAACAAAAACACTAATTTGAAGAGATATGTAAGCTCCTATGTTTATTGCAGCATTATTTACAATAGTCAAGTTATGGAAGCAACCTAAGTATCCATTGTAATAATGCTGTATGGTGATAGATGGTAACTACGCTTATCATGGTGACATTGAATAATGTATAGAATTGTGGGATTGATATGTTGTACACCTGTAACTAATATAACATTGTAGGTCAACCACAGTAATAAAAAAATTATAGCTTAAAGTTTTGCACATATTTCGTTAGACTTATGTTCAATCATTACACTCATTTTTAGTACGGATGGTTTTTTAATTCAAATTTTCAATGATTCACTGTTAGAAAGACCTTTGATTTCTATATATTGACCTGGATCATGCAACCTTACTAAACTCACTTATTTCAATAGCTTTTAAAAAAATTATTTGCAATATTAATGTAAACAAGCATATTAAACCTATGTTTGTTTTTTTCAAATCTGTATGCCTTTTCTTTCTTTCTTTCTCTCTCTTGCCCTTTTTACTGTTTAGGACTTCAAATACAGCACAAAATAGAATTGAGAGAGTTGACCTTCCTGTCCTGTTTCTGTTCTTGGAGGGAAAGTCTTCATGTTCATCATTAAAGAGAAAATGTAAGCTCTTCATGAATGACTTTTTATCAGCTCATTGGAGTTTTCTATTCTAGTTTACTGATAGTTTCCCTTACAAATGGATATGAATTTGGACAAATAATCTCTGTGCATCTATTTAGATCATAGGATTTAGCTTTTATTAGTATGATATGCCAAACTACATCGATCATTTAAAGGTTGAACCAGTCTTACATTCCTAGAATAAGCCATAGTTGGCAATTAAATGTCATCTTTGATTTGCAACAGGTATGCCTGTACATAGCAGGGCTTTGTCTTTTTAAAGAAAATCTTTCCTTTAAATCCGGTTTGTGCTGAAAATACAAAGCAACTTTCACAAGTGAGTTGTCCAAATCACCACCCACTGAGAGCCCACTGTCCCTCTGGGGACACTGTGTACACATTGCCTGTGAATCCTGTAGACATTCGTTTCGCTCTGGACACCATGCTCACGTTCAATCGTCAATTCTCAACCCCGTGCTCTGTTCATTCCGTCCAGCTTAAGCTAACCTTCCTGCAGGGGGGCAGTGGTGAAAACAGAAGCTGTCTTTAGTCTGAGGTATAGGAGGGTTGCTTATGGTTTTGGCAAAAATTAACACTTTGCAGCTCATTTGCTTTCTTTGCAGTCGGTACCTCCCGACCCCTGCAATTACTAAGAGGTCTTGAGCAGTTTCTTGACTTTCCTTATATTCTTTATCTCATTTGAAAAGGGGAGAGGCGCAAAATTCATCTATCATTGTACTCTTTGGTTCTATTTTAGAGTTGAAAATCGGTGGGAACTGAAAGAAATCCTAATTTCTTGCTTTTCCTGAAAAAGCATGTGAACCTCTGCTTCCCTCACTTTCCGTGCCCCCATGGAGGACTCCTCTGGCCATTTCCACTTTGCATTTAGGTCCCAGGGTACCTCAGTGAACCATGCCCTTGCTAGATTTTACCAGGTTGGCAGAAATCCCAGTTGCAGGACAGGGACTGGAGTCCCGCCGTCCCCAGAGTGCTGCGGTCCAAAGCACCACCACACATGAGCCCCCTAGTGGTCAAGCTGCTCACCTCCCCTGCAGAGGTGGCCACTGATCTGCAAGGCTGAGGGTTCTGCAGTGTGATTGTGTCTATACAATGCTGCTTCCTGGTGACTTGTCTCTCAAATGGCAGTGCACTCAAAGCCTTGTCAGTGTGAGCCCAGAAGCCTGGAGGAATAATGCAGAGTAGCATGTGGTTCTCACAGAGGAACCCAGGAAACCCTTCATAACATCCTCCATAAATTGCTTTCCTTTTCCTCAAGACCTTCTGCTCGAGAAAGTTGCCACCATGCTGTCACTCTTTCCTCTCGTCTAGGACAACGCTATTTCTCAGACAGGAGAACACTGATGCTTTAACTCCAAGGTATGTCACTTCCTTTGATGGACGCTTTCTGGGGGTTCAGCATAGCCCGAAAGCCCACAGGGAAGAAGCCATGAAGCCACTCTGGGAAGCAGGGTCAGTGACAATAACCTTGCTTCCCTTTAGACTTCTGCCCAGACTTGGCTCAGTCTGCAGAGCCGGGAGGCACAATTTTGCAAGGAGGAAGAGGTTGTGAGTAAAGTCCTTGGCTACCCTTTGTTCTCTCGCATGGTCTCTCTCATCCCTACTTCTCACACATTCATATCCGGCCAGCTTTGCCCCCCTGAGTCTTTTTTGGAAACTTTCCTGCTGGCTGGATGCTTTTCTCAGTCAGTTGCAAAGGTTGTCTCTTGAATCCCTGATGTTATTAAAGTCACTGTCAGGAGATAAAAGTGATATTACGAAATATCTTGTTACAGAGGGTGGTGCTTAGCTTTCCACAAAATACGGAAGGAATATCTGCAGAAGTGTATTCCTGTCAAATCCTCTGAGACTTCTTGTGACTTGACAGAATAACATTGGCTCAATGTCAGCCAGTCAGGGAAGAGCCACTCAGGGTGTCTGCGGGGTCCTTACTATGTCTCTGCTCTTCTCCCTCATCCCGTTGCATTTCTTTGCCGCTCCTCGAGAAGGAACAGGCTTGCGTAGGTCTGCAGAGGAAGCAGCCACTCAGAGCTTTAATCTAACCTGAAGGGTGACCACCATGATGGCTCTCCATTGTGTGTGGTCTTTCAAATCCTTGGCTTTGTTCTGAAAATCTTTTAGCCCCTCACGGAAACAAATGTCTGTGCTCAAAATGGAGCTGCTCTTGCTGGGGTGCCATGTTAATAAACTGAACTTTTGTGTTCCGGTAAATACTCCACTTGACCAGAAACAGTAGATCTAGTCAGCCAATTCCTAAACTCCAAGCCAATGCTGGGATCTATGCTCATTTCCTTGTTCCTTGATCTCTCTCACTAAGGTCAGGTAGGCAACCCCAGCCAATCATGCCCTGTATCTTCATCGCCACTTCTAAAGCTCTATGAAAGCTGCTCTTGGCCAAAATCCCTCAGGCTGCCTGTGAGGCACCATACTTCCCCCTCCATGAATTATGGTCCCTTGGAATAAAAGACATCAAACTCATTACTGAACTGTTTCAGTTTTCCTTTTAAAAAAAAAAAATTAAGTGCATTTATTTGAGAGAGACAGAGTGAGCGAGTGGGAGAGGGGCAGAGAAAGTGAGAAGCAGGGAGAGCGAATCTGCCAGACGCAGGGCTCAAACTCACGAACCACAAGATCGTGACCTAAGCCAGAACCACGAGTCAGACACTTAACTGACTGAACCACCCAGGCACCCCTGTTTCAAAACGTTTTCTTATTTGATACCCTAAAGCTGAGGATTTGCCTGCAGGGGTGTTTCCCAACCATCGCTGATTATAAAAATCCCTCGGGGTACGTGGTAAATGCCGAGCCTCCAGCCTGCAGCCCAGACCTAAACCAGAATATGGAGTAGACATTTCTGAGAGAGGAAGGCGAGAAAGCTGCCGTAGAGAATTGCCAAGCAGCTTATTTAATGCTTGTTCAGTTTTCTCCGCATAGTCCCAAGAAAGATGGAAATTGTACTACATGACTCAATTTGTGTGTGTGTGTGTGTGTGTGTGTGTGTGTGTGTGTGTGTACGTATACATACACACAGCTTCCCCCGCTATCCAAAAGCAGAGCGGTCCTATTAAACCTGCCCTAAGTGGAAACGGCATTAAGCCAAGATGCAGCTACTATTAATTTATAGGGAAGATTTGGGGGGACGCATTTCTAGACCCAAAATATAACTTCTCTTAGGCTCTTCTGATGCCTTAGGACACATCTTGCTAGCAAATGCACAAAATAAATCGAGATTAGGCCCAGATGCTCACAGACTCGGTCCAAAGCTGTGGAGGCTCCGGGCTGAACGTGGTTTCCAGGGAAGGAGCCGCTCAGATGTGCGTCGCCTCCATAAACCAATGCTGAACACTATTTCCGCTTTTGGCCTCTTTTTCATAAAAGCACACGTCCTCTCTAGAATTCTTTCAGTTAGCAAAAACAGGCAGGAAAAGCAGGTCTTTTGCAAAAGCAGAGTGACCTAATGCAAACGTGAGGAGCAAGGGGTACCTGTGTACCCATTTGAGCCTCGAGCCCCTAACTGTCCACTATCAAAACCAGCTATTTATGCATATGATTTTGTCTATTTGGAACTATAGGCTGAGAGCTATGGTTTTGTAGGCAGTGAGTGGCCTCAACTCTAGGGCTTGGCAAAGACTCTCCTCTTGACCAAACTCTGGTTAGGCTCTTTTTAACCCTCTTCTCAACTACGCCCTGATCCTTTCTTTTAAAAATGTTTTCAAGTTTCTTTATTTATTCTGAAAGTGTGCACTGGAAAAGGGCAGAGAGAGAGGGAGACAGAACCCCAAGCAGGCTCTGCACAGCCAGCACAGAGCCTGACACGGGGCTTTAACTCGCAAACCGTGAGATCATGACCTGAACCAAAATCTAGAGTCAGATGCTTAACTGATTGAGCCACCCAGGTGCCCCAACTACACCTTGATTTTGACCCTCAATTCCACGTCTGTCCCTATGAAGACTCGTTTTAGCAAGAATCCCACGAAGTCAGTTTCAAGAGAACCCACGACCCTTGACGTCTGATCACCTTCGATACCTGATCACACTCCTCATCCCTCACCTTTGGTAGCTGACCTGATCACCCTGGCCTGCTAAGAATCCTGTTATGTTGGTTTAGATATTATGTTACCCTTAATATCTACTCTTACTAATTTTTCATCCCCTGATTCCTTCACTCTCCTCTTTGGCTATAAGTCCCTACTTGTTGTGTCCAGAATTGAGGTCAGTTCTATACTGAAGTCTCTTCTTCTCTACTGCAATACCTTCTTAATAAAATTTGTCTTTATCACTATAACTAGAGTCCAGCTCTGGTTCTTTATGAACGGCAGGAATGGTAAACGTGTTTTACCTTGAGTGTCGAGTTTCATTGGTGGTGGTTGCCTTGAGTACTGTGTTTAGAAAGATTCTGAGACTACATCCAACCTCAGCAGGCATGAGAGCTGTGATCTGTCAGTGATGTCTGCCGTGGGTACCACTGGGGGGTGTACATTTAGAGCCTCTTCTCTGACAAGACTCAGGGCTTGTTCCAGCCCCAGTGCCATTTTCAAGAAAGAAAACAGTTGAAGAACAAGAGGGCTGAGGATAGAGGTATTGCCTGGAGAAGTCGAACAATTACAGAACTGGCCTAGATAAGTATTTTTTCTTTTCTTTTCCTATCACGTTGCTGGTGTAACAAGGGATGCAGGAAGTAGATGTCTTTAGCCTTGAAAGGCAAAAGGAAGACCAGGCTAGGAGCCTGAAGAAAGTGCTCCAGGGAGCCTCGTGTAGGCCTCAAACTAAAGGGCCAAAGTAACTTTGGAGATTCCCAGTTTGCTCCAACTCTACTCACTCTTAGACCAGATGTGGCTATTATGTGGCTCTCGTGGGGTCTGTTGGGTTCCAGGAACTCTGAAGTGATGCAGGCTTACAGTGCAAACTTCCCTTCCTGCACTCGCTCTCTTAGAACCACGTCTACGAAAAAATTACCAGAAGGTGCATTTAAGTGTAATTCACTTGTATTTAGGTCAGCACCTAATAACTGCCAGACCTCTTTAATACAAGTCTCGATTAGAATACTCATCCTGGGGCCAAAACCATCTTGAGAAAGAAGAACAAATCCAGAGGCATCACACTTCATGATTTCAAACTACATTACAAAGCTACTGTAATCCAAATGATACGGTATTGGCATAAAAATAGATACGGAAATCAGCACAACCTAGAAATAAACACACGCTTATATGATTAGTTAATTTATGACCTAAGAGCCAAGAACATACGATGGGAAAGCGCACTCTCTTCAGTACATGACGTCGGGAGAACTGGACAGCCACATGCAAAACAAAGAAACTGGACCACTTTCTAACACCATACACAAAAATAAACCCCAAATGGATTATAACACTCAGCACAGGCCCGGAGGCTGAAATAGTACCTCCCATTCCTGTGATCACCAGAAAAAGAAGAAAGGGAAAGTAAAAATGAGAGTGAGTACAAAGCAGGTCTGTGTTCCTAGTTCAGGCATAGAAATTGTGGACACAGCCGTGGATATGGCTAGATAAAACATTCTGCTCCCAAGGAGCAAGTTAGGCTTTACATTAGCTTCCTGTCAGGCAGGAAGTAAAGGAGAGAGCCATGGATGAGTGTAAAACACACAGAAGCCGGAATTTTTGTTTCACAAGCCTAGTCATCAAGAGACCTTCTGGGTTGCTTTCCTTCCTTCCTTTCTCTCGCTCCCTGGCCTCCCTCCTCCCTTCGGTCCCCCCACCCCACTATTAAACTGAAACCCTTCCTTTGGCCCAATTTTCTCAGGTAGACTTATGAATGTACTCTTTTCACACCCAGTAGTAAAATATCGATTTGTTCTAACTCGCTTGCCCTCTTTCTACTCCAGATCTTGGGGGAGCCTCCATATTTAAACAGTATTCTAATGCCACAAACTGCCCACCATTGTTTTATAAGCCAGCCCATTTTTAGGACTCAAGCAGAATTTCAGAATTCTATCAGCCGAAAGAGAATTATAGTTCGATTAGGTAGAAGATAAAGGTTCTGCTATTATCAAAGAATAGTTAGTACTGTTTGGTTTAAAGGTGTTCTTTAGGTTTGGCACCAACTACTGATAAATGATAACATTCATCATTCTTGAGGTGGATAAAGACAACTCTGCGTTTAGTAGTGTCTAACCAGGACTCTCTCTCTCTCTCTCTCTCTGCCCCTCCCCCTGCTCGCTCACTCGCTCTCTGAAAATAAACCTCAAAAAAAATCCAAAATAATTTTTAAAATGCATTTTAAAATAAAAAAGTTTTAAATGGATTTCATATTCTACATGGAAATACGAACATTTATTTTGACATTGATTTATAGTTCATTTTGGTGTATTTGTTCTTTATGTACTCAAACACATTTAATAGTTTAATTATTTTTTATTTAGTTTTTCGAGACAGCATGAGTGGGGGAGGGGCAGAGGACGAGGGAGAGAGAACATCTCAAGCAGGTTCCACACCCAGTGTAGAGGCCAACATGGGGCTCAGTCCCAGGCCCCTGGGATCCTGACCAGAGCCGAAATTAAGAGTCAGATGCTTCAGAAATTTTACTATTCTTACTATTGTTCGGTTTCCAAATGTGCTTGGACAGTTACCTCCAAGGTATTTACTGAGGTGAGCTGGATCCATTGAATATTTAAAAGTCTTCCACGGAGAAACATTTTCAGATAATCTTACACGGTTTGGAAAAAAAGTATGTCTAAATAAAAAGGGCACGCACGAAATAAATATGTGCCTGCGTATTCTAGGATTAAAAAATATCTGAGCGAGCTGAAAAGGCTTGCACAATTATTTTCCTTCACTTTGCACATTTAAGCAGAAACAGAAAAATTGGTGTAACAGCATATTGCAAGTGTAGGAAAGGTATAGCACCTATTAGCAGGCAAAGAGCAACAATTCATTCATACCAAATTCCCCAGCGTGGCCTTGTTTGATCATTCTCTGTATAGAATACCCTAAAACAGAAAAGAGAAATCCCACCTATGAGACCACTACATCAGTTTTACTCGTAAGAAACTAAGCTTGACTTTCTGAAACATTTCATACGACCACCTACAGGGCTAGGAAGGAAATAGTGTATGCATTCAAAGGGTAAGACTTAGTTGGAGTGAAAATTAGCCTTGTTCTCGAAGCTTGGAGGTGTGAATTCTTCATCAGGTCCCGCTCTTAGCCAGTCATGTAACTGCTATAAATTCACCTCACCTTCGCAATCTCAGATTCTTAATTTATAAAATTACAGGATTTAAATTCCTGTTTAATTCTATCATTCTCTGATTTGCTTTTGGGGATGTGAGCTCTCATAGGTGAATTTTTACTCCCTCTGCTGGTGGATATGAGTATAACAATAAAAAGATGTAAGGAAATGATTTCGTGCTATGATACAATGCATTACTTTGGAGAACTACGTGATTTCAGATTTTTGGATTTTATAAAGTGAGTTAAAGTAAGTCAGACTCCCTTCTATCACAAGTCACGTCTTATACTGAGGATCAAATTATAGTTCTGAAGTCAGAGGCCAGAGCTCAAACCCAACACAGGTCTGAGACCAGGGAAATCGTCCCCACCTCTGGTCTGCAGGTTTCTCAAGCTGAGAGGGAAGAGAGACATTAAAACCACTACTCTGCAGACGTAACGTCATATGCTTAGCACAAGATCTTATATTCCCAAAGTGTTCCATGATTGTTAACTATTATTGGAGTTTCTCGGGTGCTCAGCCTCTGTTTAAGCATCCAGAATACATGTCCTTTTCACAGTATCTGCAATGCTACACAACAAATTTTCCTCAACAACAAAGCAAAATTCAAGAATTTCTTGCACAACTCTGACCAATTCTTACAGTTTATATGGAACACCTTCACATAGATGGATTGCTTGTTTGAATTGACTTCTACTGGGTTCTGGCATGTTTACATTATACCGTCTTTTACATTCTCTTTAAAATACATAATTAATATGAAAATTTCTCAACAATTTTTCTTTATGGTAATAAGTTTTTAATAAATAGCATCTTAGGTTAGAAAATAATGTATTTAAACTTTAATGACATTCATTCAGTTGCTAAATTTCCTTAACTGTTCATCCGATGCATAGATTCTAAAAATGATTGCATTTTCATATAAACAACTTCAATCCTTTAATTCACTAGAACTTCCAAACTTTTTAGTTTATTTTTAATTACAGTTGAGAGTTTTAAAAAACTATCATGGAATTTTCAAGCATCATGGAAGAAAGAATATTATTATGAACTCCCACGTACCCATCATGCAGCTTCAACAGTTACCATCACTCTTATTTCATCTATTTCTTTATTCCTCTTCCACCCCTGAACTGTTAAAGAGCAAGTTGTAGATATTTTATTATTTTATTATCAAATATGCCAGTGTGTATTCCTAAAACATAAGGATGATTTTAATTGCATTCTTTAATATAATTTTATATTTATATATTTAATATAAGTACAGCATTATTAGTATACCTAAAGTCAACAAAGCTAATATTATCAATTATATGGCTAGGGTTCAAATTTCTGCAACTCTCATAAATGTTTGCTTTATACTTGGTTTATTTGTATCAAGGTCTAACCAAGATTCATCCATGTGCTTAATATGTATCAAGTCCCTTTAATCTGTAACAGTTAAAAAAAAAAAGCTATAATAAAATGAACTGCCAAAAAAAAAAAAAAACAAACCCCAAAACACTTTAATCTGTAACAGTTATCCTTCCCTCTTTTTTCTAGCCATTTGGTAAGGAAACCCAGCCATTTATCCTATAGCATTCCTCAAGTCTAGATTTTGTTCATTATATCTCTCTGTGATCATTTTCCTCTATCACCAGTAACTAGATCTAGGACCTTGATCAGAATCAGATTCTACTCTATCCTATTATTTCCCTCACTTCCCTTCCCTCCTTTCCTTTTCTTTCCTTCCTTTCCTTTGTTTTCTTTCTCACTTCCCTTCCTTCTTTCCTTGCCATGGGCATGTGAAGTGGAGGTCTTGTGGGTCTGAGCCCTTAAACTGTGGGATCTGTCCTAAGTCCAGGTACACAGTATCAAAATTGAATTGAATCATTAGATACCCAATTGGTGTCCATAGAGTTGAAGAATTGGCTATGGTGTGGAAAAAAACCAATGTATTTGGTGGCAGAACTAACTCTTCTGTAAATAAAAAGTAAATCCTAGTAGGTTTCCCTTATTTACATATTCCTAACTAAAATTATTTTTTAGAGCACATCTTTATAGGGAGTAGATTATATTTCCCCACATCATCTTAGGACCAAAATGTGTTGATATGTAAGAGAGAAATAATTTAAGCGCAGGAGTAGAAACTACAATCGTTTTCTGGCTGTTTTACTTAATCAAAAATTACAGCCAGTACATCCACTCCATATCTAACTTGTGAATCAGGATCCCCTCTTTTGGTGTGAACCAGACAAAAAGAGTCAGACACAAAAAAGAAGCAAAGTGGGAGAGAAAGGGTCCAAGATGGCAACACAGGAAGACTGTGAACTCACCTATTCAATATGCACACTAAATCTAAATCACTTACAGAACAATTCCTTCTAAAAAAGAGTTCAGGGCTGACTGAAATCTTTTGCACAACAAAAAAGAGAGAGACCACATAGAGAGAGAATGGCAAAGGTAAGACATGGTAATGAGGGGAACCTCCACCCTCAGTGTTGTGAACTACAGTGGGGAGGGATAAAAATGAAGGACTATGAGCAGATTCACCTTTGCAGGGGCAAAGAAAAACTAGGACAACTAGATACAAGATCAAGCCCTAGAACTCTACTAAACAGCAGGGGAGAGGCTGTAACTCGTTTTACTTCGGAGGGACTGGCAAGCACCATGGTCTACTTTCCCCTCCACTGTGGTAGTGAAAATGGGGGTAGGGTCCTTGTGTCCCAGACAGCCTACTGTCTTGCTGAGCCGCAGACGCCTACCCTACATCAACCCCAGCCATCTCACAAACATGGCACCAGCACATGCACACTGAAATGCCCCTGGTCAGCACTCATTACAACTTCAGCCATCTTGCTAAGAGGACATAGTCAAAAGCATCCCAGAAAACTCCAGGCCTACACCATTCAGTTCCAGATGACTTGCCAGGGCACCCCCAGCACAGTGTCCTGGGATCCTCTGGCCTGTACCTACTTCAGCTTCAGCTGTCCTGCCAGGGCACCCTCAGCATGGAGAGTCCCCAAACCTACCCGCTTGTACCCACTTTGGCTTCAGTTGATCTGCCAGGGTGCTCATTTGGTGGAGAACCCTGGGAATACCCTGGCCTGTGTCCATTTCAACTCTGGCTATCCAACTGGGATGGCCCCAGCATGAACTTCCCTGTCAGCCCATGCCAGATACAGCTCCAGCCAGTCAGCCAAAGTCACCAGGCACACACAGTCTACATAGGGAATGACCATACTGAAGATCATTCCTTCAAGATGAGGAAAAGTAGTTATTCTGCCTAATTCATAGAAACAAACATAGAAAGCCAAGCAAAATGAGGAGACAAAGAAATATGCTCCAAAGGAAAGAACAAGACAAAACAAAACCTTAGGAAAAGAATTAAATGAAATGGAGATAAGAAATATGCCAGATAAAGGGTTCAAAGTACGGTCATTAAGATGATCACTAGGTTGGAGAAAAGAGTGGAGGAACTCAGTGAAAACTTCAAAAAAGAAATAGAAAATATATAAAAAAGAACCAATCATAGTTGAAGAATGCTATAACTGAAATGAAAATACCCTAGAAGGAATCAACAGATTAGAGGATGAAGAAGAACAGATCAGTGATCTGAAAGAGTAATGGAAAGCAACCATGAAAATGAGGATAGGATAAGGGATCTCTTGGACAACATCAAGCAAACAAACATTTGCATTATTAGGATTCCTTAAGGAGAAGAGAGAAAAGGGGGAAGAAAACTTATTTGAAGAAACAATAGCTGAAAACCTCAATAATCTGGGGAAGAAAATAGACACCCAGTTTCAGGAAGCTCAGAGAGTTCCAAACAAGATGAACTTGAGGAAGTCTACATATAACACATAATGATTACAATTTCAAAGATTAAAAACAGAGAATTTTAAAAGCAACAAGAGAGAAACGACTAGTAACATAGAAGGGAAACCCCATTAAGGGAATTAGTTGAGTTTTCAGCAGAAACTTTGAAGGCCAGAAGGGATTGGAATGATTTATTTAAAATGTTAAAAAGAAGATACCTACACCAACAATACTTTTTCCAACAAGGTTATTATTTAGAATTGAAGGACAGCTAAAGAGTTTCCCAGGTAAACAAAAGTTAAATGAATTCATCAGCACTAAACTAGCCTTACAGGAAATGTTGAAAGGACTTTATTAATTGGGAAAAAAGGGGCCATAATTATGATTAAGAAAATTATGAAAGGAAAATATGTCACAGGTAAAACAAAACAAACAAACAAACAAACAAACAAAAAGAAAACATACAGTAAAGCCAGGACAATCATTTATAAAACCAGTATGGACATTGAAACACAAAAGTAGTTAAATCAATTAGATCTATAAAAATTATTTAAGGGCACTTTCAAAACAAAAAAAATGCAAAATATGATGACATGAAAATCAAACTTAGAGGTGGAGTAAAAATGAAGTTATTTTAGAATGTTTTCAAACTTAAGTCACCATCAACTTAATATAGAATGCTACATACTTAAAATGTTATATATGAACCTCATGATAACCATAAACCAAAAACCTATAATAGACACACAAAAACAAACAGGAAAAAAAAGTCAAGCATGACATTAGAGAAAGTCATCAATCATAAGGAAAGAGAGCAAGAAAAGAAGGAACACAACTAAAAAATGCCCCAAACAATGAGTAAAATGACAACAAATACACACGTAAATATTCCTATTAAAAACATAGAGTGATTGATTTGATTCAAACAAACAAGAGCCATCTATATGTTGTCTATAGGAGACTCACATTAGACCTAAAGATAAATACAGACCGAAAGTGAAGAGATGGAAAAACTTTTACCATGCAAATAAAAGTGAAAAGAAAGTTGGAGTAGCAATACGTACTTATATCTGGCAATATAGACTTTAAAACAAAGACTGTAACAAGAGACAAAAAGACATACATAATGATAAAGAGATAAATCCAACAAGAAGAAAAGACAATTATAAATATCTATGTGCCCAACATAAGAGCACTTAAATACATGTAGGAAATATTAACACATATGAAGGGAGAAATTGATATTAATACAATAATGGTGGGAGGACTTAACATCTTACTTCAATCAATGGATAGATCATCCAGGCAGAAAATTTGTGAAGAAACAATACAGTGTCTTTGAATGACACATTAGACCAGATGGATGTATCAGATACATTCAGAACATTCCATCCAAAGACAAGAGGATACACATTATTTTCAAGTGTATATGGAACGTTCTCCAGGACAGATCATATATTAGGCCATAAAACAAATATCAATAAATTTGCTAAGATTGAAATTATAAAAGCAAGCATCTTTTCCGACTGCAACTGTATGAAACTACAAACCAGTTATAAGGAAAAAAACTGGAATAAAAAAACATATGGAGGCTAAAAACATGCCAGTAGACAACCAATGGTCAATGAAGAAATCCAACAGGAAATAAAAAATATACTGAGACAAATCAAAATAAAAATACAATGGTCCAACGTGTTTGGGATGCAGCAAAATCTGTTCTAAGAGGGAAACTTGTAGCAATACAGGCTTACCTCAAGGAACAAGAAAAATCTCAAATAAATAATATATCCTTACACCTAAAGGAACCAGAGGAAGAACAAACAAAGCCCAAAGTTAGAAGAAGGAAGAGTGAAAATAAACAAAATATAAACTGAAAAACCAATAGAACAGATCAAGGAAACCAAGAGCTGGTTCTTTGAAAAGATGAACAAAATTGATAAAACTTTAGCCGAACTCATCCTGAAAGAGACAGAGGACTCATAAATAAAATCAGAAATTAAAGAGGAGAAATAATAACCACCAACAAAGAAATACAAAGGATTGTAAGAGACTACTATGAAGAATAATATGCTAACAAATTGGACAACCTGAAAGAAATAAATTCCCACAAACATACAGTCTTCCAAAACCTAGCCAATAAAAAATAGAAAATATGAACAGGTTGATTACTAGTACCAACATTGAATTAATAATTGAAAAAACTCCCAACAAACAGAAGTCTGGGACCAGATGTTGTCACAGTGAATTTTACCAAACATTTAAAAATGAGTTAATACTTAATCTCCATGAACTATTCCAAAAAATACAGGAGAAAGGAAAGCCTTCAAATATATTCTATGAGGCCAGGATTACCCTGATATCAAAATCAGATAAAGCCACTACAAAGAGAGAGACAGACAGACAGAGAACACACTACAGGCCAAGATCTCTGATGACCATAGATGTAAAAATCCTTAAAATATTAGCAAACCACACTGAACAATCAAAGGATCATTCACTATGAGCAAGTGGGATTTATTCCTGACATGCAAGGTTGTTCAGTATTTGTAAATCTATCACCACGATACACCACATTAACGAAATGAAGTTTAAAATTCCTATGAGCATCTAAATAGATGCAGAAAAAGCATATGAAAAAATTCACCATCAGTTCATGATAAAAACTCTCAACAAAGTGGGTTTAGAGGGAACATACCTCAACATATTAGAGACCATCTATGAAAAACCCACAGCTAACATACTCAAAGGTGCAAAACTGAGAGCTTTTTCCTGAATATCAGGGACAAGGATGTCCACTCTACCATTTTTATCCGACAAAGAACTGGAAGTCCTACTCAGAGCTATCAGACAATAAAAAAGAATAAAAGGCAGCCAAACTGGTAAGGAAGAAGGCAAACTTTCAGTATTTGGAGATGACACGATACTATATATAGAAAACTCTAAGGAGTCCGCCAATAAACCATTAAAAGTAATAAGCAAATTCAGTGAAGTTTCAGGATACAAAATCAATATACAGGAATCTGTTATGTTTCTATACACTAATAAGGAAGTAACAGAAAGGGAAATTAAGAAAATAACTCCTTATACAATTGCACCAAAAAGAATAAGATACATAGGAATAAACTTATTCAAGGAGGTGAAAGACCTGTACACTGAAAACTAAAAACCACTGATGAAAGAATCTGAAGATGACACAAACAAATGGAAAGATATTCCATGCTCATGGATTGGAAGAATTAGTATTGTTAAAATGTCATACTACTCAAAGCAATCTACAGATTCAGGGTAATCTCTATCAAAATACCAACAGTAGTTTTTACAGAATGAAAAGAAATAATCCTAAAATAAGTGTATTTGTAAATGATATATCCAATAAGGGGTTAGTGTTCAAAATATGTAGAGTTCACATAACACCAAAAAACAAACAAAAAAAATGGGTGGAGTACCTGAATAGACATTTTTCCAAAGACGACATACAGATGGCCAACAGACACACGAGAAGATGCTCAACTTCACTCTCAGAAAGACGTGACATAACAAGCGTTGTTGAGTATGTGGAGAAAAGGGAACCTTCGCCATAGCCACTGTGGAAAACGGTATGGAGTTTGCTCAAAAAATTAAAAATAGAAATGCCATATGATCCAGCAACTCCACTACTGGGTATTTACCCAAAGGAACTGAAAACAGTAATTTGGGAAGATGTGAAAACACCCCTATCTTTATTGCCGAATTATTTACAACAGCCAAAGTATGGAAGCAACCTAACGGTCCACCAACAGATGGATACAGAAATGCCATATATACTGATATACATATATCAATACTTGCCCACCAAGAAGGATGAGATCTTGTCATTTGTGACAAAATGCATGAATTATTCTAAGTGAAATAAGTCAGAGAAAGACAAATACCATATGACTTCCCTTACACGTGGAATCTAAAAACCAAAACAAACACAAACAGACCCATCAATACAGAGAGCAAAGTGGTGGTGGAGGTGGGTGGTAGGATGGTTGAAAAGGGATGAGAGGTACAGGCTTCTGTCTATGGGATGAATAAGTCACGGGGACAAGAGGTACACCATAGAAAATATAGTCAATTGTATTGTCATAGGTTTGAACAGCGCATAGAGTTGTTGTTGAACTATACTTCAGATAAGAAAACAATAAACGAAAAAAGCAGCAAAATGTAGCTCGGTCCTATTAAAAAGCGAAATTCAACTAAGTAAATTTTGAAGATCTTACTGGCTTTTTTTTTTTCTTAATAATTCATATATTAAGCAGTATCCAATCTAGCAGATAGGAATGATCTCCTGTCAGAGGAGCTGTAGAAAATGAAAGACTTTCATAGGCAGAAGGGAATGGAAGAAGGAAGTTATACTAGCACAAAGCAGATCGGCTGTGGCAAGGTCTCTTTCCTTTAGGGGATAACAAGGATCTGTCAGGCAGATGACCTCACTAGTGTTAACCATGCTATTCCTGATAGACTGATTTAAGATTTCATTTCTGAGACAGCATGACTGGAAGTTAAGACTCAGTTTGAAGGGGGGGTGGGGGGGTGGCTTAGCAAAACTGGATCCATTTTGGGTTTGTTATCTTGTTTTGTAATAGTCCCCAGGTGGTATCCACATAGTTTTGGAGAGAGCAGTGTGCTGGGGACAGACTGGGTGACTTATGAATGTGGCCACTCAAATGGCTGGAGTCTCAGGCAACAGCAATGCTGTAATGCCTTATAAAGATCTGGTCCCCAGAATCACCAGACCCTCTGTTAATGCCGACCTTACTTTCCCCTGGTTTTTGTTTTTGTTTTCCCCAACAGAAGACCACAACCAATAAGTTGCTTTCTTATTCTTTCTCGTAGTTGTTGAACTATGAGTCTATAGAAACTTTTTAAGTATTAGTAGGACATTGAAAGTCACCATGTTAAGACAAATTAAAAAAAACACCTCTTCTCTCACTTAAATTCAGTTTTTTAATAATACTTTTTGGTTTTGGGTCTCTAAAATTATATTTAGAATTGCTAGCGTGTGTCTTTTGAGCATCACATTAAGTTTATTTGCCACCGTATCCCTCATCTTATGTCTGCGTGTCCTGTTTAAAGTTGGGGCACATAAAATCCGTGGAAATAAATGGATTTAAACTATAAAACTACTTCAATATATCAATTCAAATATAGAAAATGTGGCCCCTGAAGATTCACTGGATGAAAACATATTAAAGACTTGTATAGACGGATCGTAGTGAAAAAGAAACCTAAAGCATTCAAATGAAATTAGATTTTAAGTGCTCCATTTACATTTTCCACTCTTGTTTCTTCACCAGTCCTGACTCTACCGTTAGAGAGAGACAACTGAACCCGTTAACATACTTCCGCGGTTCATTTCCCCGTGCAACAAAACACTAAGTTTTCAAAGTTATTTTGGTTCCTTATGCCACCCTTCCGCCTAACTTCTCTGCATAAAAACTTGGCATGTTGAAAATCTTCATCAAATATTTCTGAAGGAATGACTTGCAAGGGATATTCTACCAGACTTAAGGCAGTGAAGAATAAATTCTATCATATATACTTTCTCTCCTGGCAAGCAGAAAAAATGGAAATTCTAGGCAAGTTAAGGTGAATTATTCCCACTCAAACTTATAAATAAAACCCGCGTTAGATTTAGTGGTAATTGGCTATAGACAAGGAGCATTAATCAAGGTAATTGAGTTTTATCAAATGAACGAGGATTCTGAATTAGCCGTAAATGAACCTGCAGTTGACCATGTAGAATTTTAGCAGTACCAAAACAATGCTGCCTGTTAACATTTGAAATTCCATAACTTGATTGTTTTTCATTACATATTTAGAGAATATTTTTACCATGAAAGAAATCCTAGAAGGGGATAGCACATGAATACAAATGCACATGAGGAAACGAATGACTGGTCTCAGAGGCGGAAACAAAATCAGATCCTGATGGTCAAGGAATGTCTCCCAAAGGGATATGGAAAGGGGGGATGGAAATCTCCAAGATAAATTTTCCTTTCCAATTTTAATTTTCCTAAATTTAATATTGGAAGATACAGTGTTTCCTAAATTTAATATTAGAGGATACAGTTTATATCTAAACAGATCAAGAATTATATTGATAACTCGGGAAAAAATAATCGGTTCTTGGTCCTATGGAACTATTTTTGGCTGTGTCCACACTGATGAGATTCGCCTTTTGGAAAGACTATACTTTTATTCAGTGTCAGGAAAAACTTTATTAAAATATTAACTTGCCAGAGATACTCAGTCGGACATCATGCCAGACCACAATCCATCTGTATTCAAATCATCGGCCAGCCTCTTCTGACATCTTCATAGAAAAATGATGAGGCCATGCCACTTGTCAGGAGAAAGCTATCACTGCTTCTCTACTACTTTCTATAGCTCTGAGACCCCTTTAAGCTTTTATTTGTTTCAGGCTCTAGCCAGTCGTATTTTCAGTGAAATTTTTCTCATTATGTTAGCTGGCTCTGACGTTCTCACATCTCACCACACAAGGGAGAAACTGGCTTGGTGTTTCGTACATTTGTGAAAATTGATTGAGTGGTTTTAGCCACACACAGCTACTCTCTGTCAGTCATATAAATCTCCAAATGCTTGTACTCCAGATAGAGCCTGGTGATAGACGCCTTTCCAGAGAACAAGAAATTCCTTGCCTGAGTGTTTTCGGATTCATTTTTCTACAATTATATGTAACCCATCCCCTTTCTACTAGCTGTATCCATTTCTGGTTGATACTCAAGTGTGATTATCAAAGGGACGATCTTCTTTTTAAATGTGAATCATCTCACTGGACTCTGAACTCTGGGTTCAGGAACTGTTTCCCTTATTTGCATCTCTGTGAACAGAGGCATACATATGCAGATCCATAACGTGTGCACAGTACATGTTGCTGAATGGACAGAGAATATTTTTCAAAGTCCTATACTCATTAGAAGAAAGTATTTTAAAATTAACTTTTATATGTAAATGTTCAAAAAATACCCTTGTTTTCCAGTTTCCAGGAAGTCCTTACGATAGCACGGTAGTATATTTAGGACCGTACATGAAAACAAGCTCTATGAATACGTTAATTTTTCTAAAAATGAATCACCACCAATTTCTTTTGAGAGAACAAGAACCATAAACACCACCAGATAAGAGTTTTTGAGTAGAGGTGAGAAACATTCGGGAGAATAATTCCACATGAGGACCTGAAAATACGCTTTTACTTCTAGAAGCTATTATGCTAAGCGAAATAAGTCCTGTTCATCTTTTATTAGCAACAAGGTACTGGGTTAAGATTGTGGTTATTATTTATTTAATTGCTGTATGTTATCCCACTACATTATTATATAATACTCTACTCATTTTTTCCACAAATGGGTATTCAAAATACTTTTATTTTTCACCATTACACAGAATGATGTAATAAACATTGTTGGGCAAATGTAATTCCAAACATCTGGAGAAAAACATTCTCCCAACCCATAAGACTTCTCCACGATGGTAGTAGATACACTGTTTTATCACTGAACAAACATTAAACCGGAGTGTGATGGGTATCACAGACAACCCTCTAAGAGATTACAAAGACCAAAAGAAACATCACCTTTTGCTACAGCCAACCAGATACGACCTATTACATGTGTTTTCAAGGTCAACAGTAAGTAGCCTTCAGGTAAGAGACCTTCATCCTAAATTCACCTGGAAACCAGGGTTACCATTTGTGTTAATTTGTTTGACACAAAGGGAAACCAAACAACTATATTCGTGATAGCAAATAGTCTGCATCTTGGGGCAAGGTGTCCACCAAAATGAGGCTACCCTCCCATCAGAAATAGGGGCACTGCCTGCCTTGAAAGAGATGGGTCCCAGGCCTTTGAGAAAGACATGCCCGGGTCATAAATCCGGCAAGAGCCTTATATGGTTTCTAATAAGATTGACATACAATTCAGAGGGATGGAGAAAGAACTTATCAGCTAAAGTAAATATTCGAAGAAAAGGGAGAAGGGTTTTCCTTTATTTTCTACATGGAAAATTAAGCCTTTTTCTTATTTTTCCTTGTCTTTACAATGTAATTGTATAGCCTCATTCTGCATGTGTGTAAGACATGGATATAAAATATAGATAGAAGTGAAATTGTTCTTGTGTAGAGCTTGTACTTTTTGGGGCATCTTTCATAAATATTATTAAAATACTTTCCAGAGTGTTTTTCCGAATTTGTATTCTCACCGGTAATACGTATGCCTTCTTGTTTCTCAACATCTTCACAATACTTGGTAATGTCAAACTTCACAATTCTCATAAATTAGGTGGGTGAAAATGGTGTCACCTTTTAGCTTATGTTTTTATTACCCCGATTATTAGCGAAGTTAATAATCTCTTCGTATGTTCATTGGCTGTTTTTGCTTTCTTTCTTGCGATCTTCCTATTTATGGCTTTGAGAATTTCTCCATTGGATTTTTTGCCCTTTTAGTATTTTCTTTCAAAAAAAATCCTTACAAATTTTGAACCTTCTCCCTCTACTAGTTATAGGCTTTGCAAATATTCTGTAGATCCCTGGTCTTTTTAGTTACAGTGTAGATAACTTTCAACATAATTATGATGCTAAATACAAATGTCATAGTAATTTAAGGAGAAAACATGTAATATTGAAATTACATCAAAGGACTTCTCCAAACTCACCCATGTGGCTGTAAGCAGGCCTTGCCTTCTCCAGAGACTTGCCTCATGACAAGGCAGACTGAGAGAGGATGTGGGAGTACCTAAAATGGAAGCCACGGTCTTCTTAGAATGTTGTTCTATCCTGTTACTTCTCCTGTACTCTGCTCATTACAAACGAGTCTGTAAAGTGCAGCCCACCTTAGTGGGAGGAGATTATATAAGGGCATGAATACTAAGGACCCAGGATAACTGGGGCCCATTATGGATACTGACTACCAGTGAAGATTTTTGAGCCTCTGCCTATTTCCAAATGTTTTCATTCCTTTTTTCTCATTTGATTGATAACGTTATTTATTAAATTCTAGTTTGCAAGTAATTTTTCTCCACAGATATAAGGAATTTCTTCAATGTCACTGAGAAGATCCTTCTGACTCATTAGGCGACTTGTTTTTCCTTGAGCTTCATCTTTTTATTTGTTTTTGCACTGATGTCCCTCACAAGGAGAATTTTTCTTGAGAGATCTTTCCATTCTATTTCTTTCTTTTTCCTAGTTTATTCTTTTTAAAATTCCCATTGGGGAGATTTTGTATCTCTTTTTCTTCCTTTTAAATTGTGGCTTTTAGGAGTGTCTGGGTGGCTCAGTTGGTTGAGCGTCCGACTTCGGCTCAGGTCATGATCTCGCAGTCTGTGAGTTCAAGCCCCGCGTCGGGCTCTGTGCTGATAGCTCAGAGCCTGGAGCTTGCTTCAGATTCTGTGTCTCCCTCTCTCTCTGCCCCTTCCCTGATCATGCTCTGTCTCTGTCTCAAAAATAAATAAAAACTTAAAAAAAAAATAAATTGTCTTTTAGACACATAATCTTGGGTCAAGATACTAGCTCTCAGGTCCAATCTTTCTTGACTCAACGTGTATATGTCAAAAGAAAATGTGCAATAGGTTAATAAAATGCATGTAAAAAGAAGCTTAAAAAAGAGAGGAAGACATATACTGGCCAAAAGGGTTTTAACACTTTCTAAATGAGGGTCAAAATTGGCTTTGAGTGTCTTGATAATCAGAGTACCACCCAATAATCTAACAAGAAGCTGGTCTTTTGTAATTTAGCAAATTGGGGTATAGCTGAAGATAGACATTCTTTTTACTATATACCAACCACACCCTGAAACCAAATTCTCAAAGAACAAACAACTGGAATTGGATTTACTTTCCGGAGCAATCTCTTTTGTTGCAGTTACAGATAGAGAGTATGAAGGGGTTCAGGACAGTCCCCTGAACCACCGTTCCCCAGAATGTGCCACTTTGGCACATGCATTCTTTTGAACTGAAGGCACTTGAGACCCTGTGGGCTCAAGAGAAACTTTTGCCCCTTCCTTAACCACACAGAAGAATCTAAACTCGGGGTTTTCCCCAGAATAAGGGCTATTAATGGAGATAAATTTTATCTGAGTGACCTATCTGTATGACAGGGCAAACATCTAATTGCCAAACATCTGCTCTTATTATTGCCCTATAAATGTATTACTTTATGCTGAAATCCCAGACCCTTAACTCTTTCGTCTTAGTTCAGAATGACGTATGTACCTCACTTTGCCTGTCTTTGGAATTTCTATGTCTCTGTGGATTCGCCATACATACACCTATTAAATTTGATTTTCTCCTGTTATCTGTATCATGTTAATTTGGTACTTAGTCCAGCTAGAAGGACCTTTGAGGGGACAGGAATTCTTGCTCTCCAGCAATATTTAGTGTATAATTTGTGTATTATTTGCTTTCATGTCAGTAGCTGCTTGGAATGTTTAAATATGCTAGAAAATAAGCTGTTCTTGGTTGTTTCATCAATTTACTCGGTATTTCTTTATCAAAAGAATTCAGAGAGAACACCAGTTTGCTTTGAACCTAAATGATAATCAATTATAAAATAATGGTATTCAAAGTTATTAAATTGTAAACGGCATCTCACTCTTTTGAATATGACTGATAATTTGGGACCAATTTGGATTTACCTTTCTAAAATATATAGAAGGGTCTATTAAGTTCCCCTGTGGTTTTATTTGCAAATGTCAAATGAGTTTATCCAATTTTCTTCACCAAGTTTACTTTTTTTCTCCTTATTGACCTAATTGTTTCAGTGTTCCACAAGTATTGTTAGATTAATTGTACCGTTCACATAACTATCCAGAATATGAATTTAAAGAGTTCATGGCAGGACAGAGAATCACATGTGCTTTGTTATAAGGTCTTAGATATAGCTAAGTGTAATTTGGACTAGATAAACACATAAAAAAAGAGTCAGAGAAAGTTATGTAACAGTCATGCTATTAGATTCAAGTCCATTTTCATCTGTGAAATTGTCTGAAACTGAAGTAGGAGATTCTAACAGGTTGTTCAATTGATTTTTGTTCTTTGGTCAAGCAGTTTTTCAAGAAAAACATCTTCTGAAATGGAGAGAAGTAGAATAAAGGGGTAGGGAACTTAAGTCTTATTACCTGATGTTACCTCCTCCACAATAATACATAACTCAGCAAGTCTCAAAGTTCAATGTACATAAAAATCAACCAGGGGGCTCATGTAATGCAGATGACAGGGCAGGGTGATCAGCATGCCCAATAATTACTTTTTGCTTCTATTTCTCTTCAACTGTGATATTAACTAAGTAAAGCTCTGTGAAGAACCTATTTGCGGACCAGACGTTTCTCAAGAGAAATTCTGAAACTGGAAAATAAGTCACATGGCAATTTAACTCAAATACATTCTGCGGTGGCAATATTTATGATTGAGTATGAGTAGATGGAGGGTCCAGTGTGGTGGTAATTCTCTCCCTGATGAAACAGGGAGTGGGAGGGAGGGAGGGAGGGAGGAGATGTCACTGGAGCAGGGTTTCCTAAGTGATAATGATCATTCACTGGGTGGAAAATAGTCTTTGGCTACAGTACACTGGCAAGCTGCCTCAAGCCTTTCTCATGTTAGCTTACAAGCAAAGATAAGCTTGCGGCAGTGGAAAGTAACTTTGGAGGAAGGGAAAAAGGAACAGACGTCTGAGGGGAGGGAAAGAAGGAAGGAGAGGAAAGCTAGGGTAGATACAGAGTTAGGTATAAAACAGAGACAGAGAGAGCAGTATTCACAACCTAAAAAAGAAACCAAGCAGTTTATGTTGAAAAGTCGTAGCTCGGTAGACAAGTCACTACAAGTTTGTTTGAATCATGGTCGTTTGGACATAACAACTGCCAATAAATACTAGTAGATTCAGATCACAACTAAGCAAACATATGAAGGGTTTTCTCAAAAAAAAAAGCACTTAAGCTAAAAATACAATGCAGTCTGCTCAGTTGGGGTTTTGACAAGTTTACACGGTCTTAGGAAAGTTTATAATATTCTATGTTTTTAAAGAAGTCAGTCTTTTGAAGAAAGTTTTCATCATCCTCTCAAAAACAATCAATCGTTGAACAAACTAGAATGCAGAATGGTAGCGTAGGATCAAGTCTATGGCTGGACTTCTTATTTCTAGTTTCTGTTTAAATGCCTATTAAAAGAGACGTATGGGAAAATATCTGCATTAGCGGAAAAATCTAACAAGAATTCATGACTGCCAATGGCAACTCAGCAACGATGGATTAGAAGACTCAACTATTGTCTTTATTCAACCTATTGAGCAAAAACAGCAAACACAGCTTGCGAGAGTGAGAGGGTATCTGAGCCCTGCCCCATTAACAGCTCCCAGGGCAGGGACAAAAATTTCATCCTCAGCCAGGTGGTCATTAAATGAAAGTCATTCTAAGAGTTAACATCGTTAAAATGTTCATAATATCCAAAGCGATCTGCAGATTCAATGTAATCCCTACAAAATTACCAATACTATCTTTCACCCAGAACAAATAATCCTAAAATGTGTATGGAACCACAAAATATCTTGAATAGCCAAAACAATCTTAAGGAAGAAAAAGATAGGGTTATCACAATCCCAGATTTCAAGATATACACAATGCTTCAGTAATCAAAATAGTGTGGTACTGGGACAAAAACATAGACACGTAGATCAATGGAACAGAAGGGAAAATCCAGAAATAAACCCATGATTATACGGTAAATTAATCTATGACAAAGGAGGCAAGAAAATGCAACAATGAAAAGACATTCTCTTCAATAAATGGTGCTGGGAAAAGCGGACAGCTACATGCAAAAGAAAAAACCTGGACCACTTTCTTACACTATTCCCAAAAATGAACTCAAAAAACCTAAATGTGAGATTTGAAACCATAAAACTCCTGGAAGAAAACATAGGCAGTGATATCTTCAATACAAGTCTCAGCAACATTTTTCTAGATAGGTCTTCTCAGGCAAGGGAAACAAAGGCAGAAATAAACCATTGGGACTACATCAAAATAAAAGCTTTTGCACAGCAAAGAAAACTATCAACAGAAGGAAAAGGCAATCTACTGAATGGAAGAAGAGATTTGCAGATGCTGTGATCCAGGTGACATGACTTTAGAAAGGCGATGTAAACATGTAAGGGCTAAATTTTAAGATATTGTTGAAGGGATCAAAAGCTTTGTGAGGTGGCAGACATGATCCTGAAGAGAACCACCAACCCACCTTAAGTACAAGTGTTTTTAGTATAGGAAATTTTCTTTTACTATTTTTGAATCCTCTCTTTCCTTAGGATAGTATGTTACATATACAAGCGTATTACATATATATTATCATTATTATTGTTTAACTTATACTTACTGAGATTGGAATTTTTCTGGCCACATGGGTTGTACCTATTTGGAAGAAAATTCTCCGTAAACACTGATTTGTATTTGTTGAAAATGTGCAGTTTATACAAAAAAGAAGGTAAGTATTTATTTGAGAAGAAGAACCAATTTCCCAGCCAAGAAAAAACAAGTTGCTTTGGTGAATGTGTTTTGGTAATGTATTAAATTTTTAAAGAAAAACACACATACCCAAATCAAATTTTGTTTGGTTTCTCAACAACCACATGGAAAAGCGTGATAGCAATTAGAAACCTTAATTAGAATTCTTGAACACTGAATATCTTGGGCTACCACAGAATGTAAGTCCTCTGAAAGCAGGAATCTTGTCTGCCTTATTCTCTACCCCTGAGCCCTAGAAAGGGTGTAGCACAGAAATAGAATCCAATAAATAAAGTTGAATGAAATAAAAAATAAAAGTTAACAGGCTCAGCCAGAAGCTCTCAAGTGGGACAATTTTGAAAACTCTTCTAAAAAATTATTTTTCTCATGTATGCTAGAGGGTCACAGATTTATCATTTTCCTAAACAGTAACAGTTTAACCGACCACTTGTTTTCTTAATAATTGTCATCACAAACGGTTTCACCTCTGTTTGGTTGTTCAGAATTGTTGGATTCTGTTTGGTAAACACCAGTATCTGCCTGTATTTAAAGACAGATGAGTAATTCTTCTTTAAAAACTTGCTATCGTGTCGTATGTTACGATGAGAACAAACCTAACAGAGTTCTGCCACTCATACATTTATTAGCCAATAGGCACGAAACAGTCATACAACCTGTTTCATATGCTCCAGTGTAGTTCCTCTTCCACGAAAACACCACGTGAGGCAAATATGACAAGATTATAGATGCAGCATACAGCTAGTCCTCTATTTTGAGTCAGGCACCAAATAACTCTTGGCGGTCCCCTAGACATAGGACAGGCTTAAAAATTCTAACCATACAGAGCTGTTCTAACAAATTGGGGCACGGGGCTCACTGGATCCTTATACAATTCAACGTAGAGGTGTACAAGTTTGGACAGAGGTTCTACCCAATTCACATATTTGATTTTTTGTTGATGAAACGAATAGTGTTCATCTAATAAATTGTATTGCTTTATTTAACAACCATCTGGAGATCAGAGACACAAGAAAAGATGAAGCAACTTTTGTCACTGTCTCTCTAATACTGTTCCTCACATGTTAACCAATCAACCCCATACAGAATGTATTAGTATCCTTCAAACATTAACTCACCCCCTCACCCCCGCAGTGGAGTGCTTCTCAGCCGGTGGCAAGGCTCGGACGCTGGTCTCTGTTCCACAGGATGGGGTTTGTTAAATTTGTCAAGAATAAAGGCTTGCTTCAAGAGATACCAAGTGAAGTTTAGAAGAAGACAAGAGGGTAAAACTCATTACTATGCTCAGAAACACTTGGTGATGCAGGGAAATAAAAATGCACAACACATCTAAATACAGGATGATAATCCGTGTAACCAATGGATTGCTCCTGTCCGTAGAGGAGTATAATTGTGCAGCTCAAGCTCATGACCTCCCGAAGTTGGGTGCGAAGGTTGGCTTGACATAATACAACCCAACCATGAGCTTCTATGAGGATTTTTTCAGACAAAGACACTAATAATGTTATTCACTAAGCAGCTGAAAAAAGGAAAAAGAAGAAAACACAGTACTTCAAACATTAACTGGCCACCAGTGTGAAAGCTAAAACTAAAATAAATCTATGTATGGAAGTGTTTAAAAAACATTATAGACCATACAATACTGTGAAGATGTAACATATTTAAATATTTTATCTTCTTCTATTATTATTATTACTATTATTATTATTTTTATTTTTATTTAAAAAAATTTTTTTTAATGTTTATTTATTTCTGAGACAGAGAGAGACAGAGCATGAGCCGGGGAGGGGCAGGGAGAGAGGGAGACACAGAATCGGAAGCAGGCTCCAGGCTCTGAGCTGTCAGCACAGAGCCCGACGCGGGGCTCGAACTCACAGACCGTGAGATCATGACCTGAGCCGCAGTCGGACGCTCAACCGACTGAGCCACCCAGGCGCCCCTTATTTTTATTTTTAGAGAGAGGGAGAGTACAAGTGAGGAAAGGACAGATAGAGGAGAGAGAGAATCTTAAGCAGGATCCATGCTCAGTACAGAGCCCAATGCAGGACTTGATCTCACGACCCAGAGATCATGACCTGAGCAGAAATCAAGGGTTGGTTGCTTCAATAACTGAGCTATCCAGGCGCCCCTAAATATTTTATCTTTAAATATACAAAATTAGGTACGGATGTCATATTTTAATATCTGGTTCAAACTGTCTTACGTTCCTCTACTCCCCAACTTCTCTGTCATCCACAACATTTTATTTATCCTCTAGGCACAGTTTAAACTCACCTTCTTACACGGAGCCTTCCTGGATTACCTTTGTCGGAACTAATTGTTCTTTCCTGACATTTGCACTTCTCTTACTGCTTCATTCTGACATGGTAGCATAGTAAATTATTTTCCTATCAGGTGAGGTAGCGAGTATATTTTTCTTCAGTAAATTCAAAAACAATCACACAGTAACTTACCTGGAAGGTAATTTTCTAGGTGGGGCAAAATTCTTTTTTTTTTTTTTTTTTTTTTAAGTTTATTCATTTACCTTGAAAGACACAGAGAGAGAGACAGACAGACAAGTGGGGGAGAGGCAGAGAGAAAAGTAGAGACTGATTTTGAGCCAACATCCAGAGTCAGATGCTTCACAGACTGAGCCCCTCAGGTGCCCCCATGTGGGGCACAATTCTGAGTGGTGATCAGGGAAGCATTTGGAGAAGCAGTGATACCCCGGCTGGGCCTTGAAGTCCATGTTGGACCTTCTCAAGAAGTTGTCAGTGAACTTGGGGAAAGAAAAGAGATTATAGTTCACAAAACAGATGGCATTAAAGGGTGAAAGAAGATTAGGGATGCGAAGACCTGAGCATGGTCCTATGTGTAAAAGACCTCATGGTAAAAAAGGAGAAAGCGTTCATGAACTCAGCCCACGGGAGAATATAACCATGTGACAAAGATCACAGAGCGGTCAGGTTTGGAAATGAAGTGGTTTGGGTGTCTCCTCATTTAAGATGGGGAGAATGGGGCAGAGGGAGCCTGGGTGGCTCGGTCAGTTAAGCGCCAACTTCAGCTCAGGTTACAATCTCGCTCTTCCCGAGTTCGAGCCCCGCGTCGGGCTCTGTGCTGACAGCTCAGAGCCTGGAGCCTGTTTAAGATTCTGTGTCTCCCTCTCTCTCTCTCTGCCTTCCCTGCCCCCCCTTCTCTCAAAAAATGAACATTCCAAAAAATGTAAAAAACAAAAGATGGGGAGAATGAGGAAGGGCCTAACCCCATGCTTTTTGATATTCAACAAGGGCTTGCTGAGTGAGTATAAAAAGAGTTTCCTTCGATAATGAGGGACCAATCAGAATCAGAGTGAAAATCCACAGTACCAAAAATGCTACTAAAAATCTTAATTCATTGGACAGTAGATTAGTGATTCAATATCTGACTTCTCTGCCATTTCCTTTTCTCTCAATGTGTTTGTCTTTAACTTCTTCTCTATCCAACTGCCTTCTCTTTTGTCCTTTTTTCTCATGTGTCCTATAAAACGACCTCAGATCAATTTAACCTTCAACTACTTCACTCCTCCCCCCAGGATATGAAGAACTACTAGTAAAAATCATGATCACAAAATAGTGCAGACTGTAGTCGCTGCAAATTAATTCATGTTCCTGAACCCTCAATAAATATGATAAAATATTGAATTTATTTCTCCTTCTCCAAAACGATGAGACTAAGACTTTTATACTATTTTCAAACCTCCTGTTCCATACATCGTCTTAGTAGGTATCATATGCAAATCCACAAAGAAAATAGAGATCATCAAATAGATACACCTCTGACTCTCTCCTTTTACATTTTAAATTTGGGGGCAAGTGGCAATGATGAGGGTCAGAAGACACATGTACACGTACAGGCATGTACACATGTACACATTTCAGGCTCAAAGCTATAGGTCACCTCCAGCATTTCTCAGATCAGGTGCGATTAGCATTTTGAATGGGACAATTCTTCAGGAACATGACTTAAGCTATATTCAAACTCCTTATGTATATCTCTTACTAATCATTTTTGTAGTTTTTTTCTTTTTCATTTTATTGCATATTATTTCATTAGGCTTGTTCACTATTTCTCTGCATTTTTTATTCTGTTTTTGTTTCTTCTTATATTGCTTTGATCTTTATAATGCTTTTATATTTTGCTTCTCTTTATTACCTGAGTCCTGCCACTATTTCATTGAATCCTCTTGTTTTTTATTATCTATTTAAGCCTTTATAACTTTGTAGATGCCGAGAGGGAGAGAAAGAGAAAGAGGGAGAGAAAGGTCTCTGGAAGAATAGCAAGCTGTTTGAACTCTTCTTCTGTTTCCTTGATGAATTCCTTTTGTGTGGTATTTTCTTCATTTGCTTTTGGCTTCATTCCTTTCCTTTTTTAAACCTTTGCGACAGATCCCATGGTTCATTTTTTAAATTATTTATTGTTCGCTATTCATGTACTGAATCATTTACTAAACCAACGGTCAGAAACCAAAGGCAGGAACAGAGAGGAGGGCAGTCAGGAGGGGAAGTGACGTCAAACACGTTGGGGTGGATTAGATTACCTCCGTAACACTTGGCCAAATCTGTCATTTTCTTTTTGTTGGTGTTAAACAAAAACCAACGTGCAGACCACATTTGAATATGCCCCTAGACCAAACACTCCCAGTCACATAATCGAAGTGTAAAATTGTACTGATTTCCCTGAAATGCCGACTCTGACCTTAAACAAAGCGTAACCTTCCTTCACATCTGGGCGACCTTACAGCTTCCTAGCCAATCAGCTACAAACTAGGAAGCTCATGCAATGGAGAGGACAGGGAGTCTCCAGTGTAAAATTGCTGGGAAAAAAAACAAACAATATACTTACTCATTCTTCCTTTATAAACTGAGCTGTAACTACTAACAACTTTAGGGTTTTGATGTCTGTTAATCAACAGCTTATCACTCAAGAAAATATTCCTGTCAAATAAAGCTTTCTGAATTTTCTTCTGCCATTGCTAACTCTGGAAACATTTTCTCTTCCTTTTCAACGTTCAGGAGGTACATGGCCTGCTCTTAGCCTCAGGTGACCACTGTTGCCCTCCTTGTTTGACTCTCCTGCCCTCCTTGACAATCACCTACACAGTGGGCTTTTGAAAAAAATCTGTTCTTTAATGAGCTTTGAAGAACAAAGGCTACCGCCGTCCCCCTCCACTTCAGATTTCTGAAGTTAGTGGCAGTATCCATCAAAACGTAGGGTTCAGGATTATCATCCGTCTTCTTATTTCATTGATAATTGAATTTTTTATTCATTTTTTCTTCGTTGTTTGGAGTAAGAGTTTTTAAAAAAGAAAAACAAATCCTGTTTCTACACTATCTTTACCTAGAAAGTCTTTAAAACAGTTTGATATTAGAAAGTGTCCTCAAACAAACCAAAGAACAAAGCCCAAAATGGTTCAGAAACACACTGCCCCCAGAAAATCAAATTCAACCTCACTAGCTCCTCTTACGGTGTTACAGTAAACTTCCACATCATGGAATAGCCTGTAAAAGCTTATGAAATGAGAGGGAAACAGCAGCATTCTATTCCCCCTGTTTCATCCCTTCCACAAAGCTTATTTTAAGTCTTGTCTCTACCACCACTTTCTGACTGGTTTAAGTTTTCTCATTTACCAATTGGGAGCCATGATGCCTACCACATACTCGTTGCAAGGAATAAACAGCACCTAAGTAAAATAAGTTTTACACTCTAAAGCGTTTACTTAGCTAACCACCAAAAAGACCATGGAAAATCCATTGCCAGCCCGGGGAACCTGGGAAGAGACAGAGGGCCTGCTATCTGCTTATTATGGCTCGTCTCGTTAACTTCAACTTCTTTTGGTAATCTGACCAAGTGCATAGCCATTGAGCTTTAGTATCCTTATCTAGAACCATCATTACATGTTTCTAGAGTTCCAATTTGTCTTTATTCCACAAACTGTTTCTTGCAATTTGAGTTAAAAAAAAAAAAAATCTCCGCTGTTTTCTTGGTTCTGTCATTTGTTAATTCAGTACTTCCCCCCCTCCCTTCCCCCAATGCTTGTATGGCTGGCCTGAATCAATCCAAAACAGTTCCACTGACAAGAGCTGGGCAGATTTCTGTGTTACAAAAATGTTACATACTCTGCGTTAGAGTTCTGTGTTTAATGGATTGGACTCAGCCAGTGGTGTTAACTTTTCTGCCTAATTTCCTTTCTATAAAAAGGGCACAATGTTGAGATGTCTAAACTTGCTTTTTGTGACTAAGGCAAAAACAGTAAAAATTTAAAAAAAAAAATGCTGAAACTAGGTACAAACACTTGGAAAGCTTTCTATCAAAGAAAATTTGTCAAGTTTGTGCATTACAGGAGAAAATATAACACGGCTACAGAGGCCATCCAGCTCTTTAGCTGATATATCTAGCCAGGCTTCAGAACTGGGTCCCATATATTTTTTTATACCCTCTGTCTTTTTTTCCCCCAGAGGAAGCTTCTATGGTATTCAGATTGATAGGCTCACTTTCCCAGAGAAGATATGTATGCTCTTTGGGCTCTCAGCTCCCAGGGAATATGCTACGTAGTCTCCCCCACTTAAACGTGGCATACATACCCTTGAAGTATCAAACCTGCCGTCTCCATGAACACTTCATTAAATACACTGGCCTTGATTAACTCTACTCTTTCACTGAATCAGTTTATTTTGTTAATTCACTACTGTCGTAGCATGTCTTAAATAGCGAGTTCCTCCTCCTAAATTCAGTTATCTGAAGACAGTGACCATTTGGCATCTAATAAGTAATTGTTGACAAAATGAATAAATTGTTGGTCTATGTATCCGAAATCAACATCTCCTACATCTGTTTAGAGTTAATGTATAGCAATGGGGGTTGTTAACAAGCCAGCAAGCATACATCTCGTCGGGATTTGAACAATTACATTAATACTAGTGACAGTATCACTTTTCTAAGTTACAGCTTCCTAAGTAGTCAGTTTCTGAGAGACTCCACCTGGAAGTTCTATAATGGGTTATCTGGCCTATGTCTGCTCTCCTTCAACAGACTTATCTTTAGTCTCCATGATAGTCTATGTACTGGATTTTCTGTGGAAGGGAATCACTTGGAACCAATGGATGTTAAAGTATGAAGCGTTTTTCAAAGTGTTATTCAACTTGGCTAAGTTTTTTAGTTAAAAAAATTTTTTTAGTCTTTATTATTTTTGAGAGAAAGAGACAGAGACAGAGTGCGAGCAGAGGAAGGGCAGAGAGAGAGGGAGACACAGAACCCGAAGCAGGCCCCAGGCTCTGAGCTGTCAGCACAGAGCCCTATGCGGGGCTCGAACCCACGAACCATGAGATCATGACCTGAGCCGAAGTCGGATGCTTAACTGACTGAGCCATCCAGGTCCCTCTCAACTTTGCTAATTTTTTTTTTTATTAAAAATTTGTTTAATGTATATTTAATTTAGAGAAAGAGACAGATAGACAGAGCAGGAGTTGGGGAGGGGCAGAGAGAGAGAGAGGGAGACACAGAATCCGAAGCAGGCTCCAGACTCTGAGATGTCAGCACAGAGCCCGATGCAGGGCTTGAACCCACAGACCGTGATCATGACCTGAGCCAAAGTTGGACACTTAACTGACTGAGCTACCAAGGTGTCCCCATTGGCTTATTTTTTTTTTCCAAAGACCCAATCTCAAGAGTTAAGGTCTAAATATTGTTGTCTTAATTATAGTATCCAACTTAAGAAGAAAATTTAATAATATTAGAAATAATGTCATTAGGTAGATTTTGTTGACTAGTACAAAGTCATCACTGATCAAACATGCCAAATAAAACTATAATGACTACATAAACTCCAAATACTTTTGGTTTGACACTTGCTTCTCTTTACCTCTGGAAAGAAAACAACAGCATATTAGATACGGGTAAAAATTCCATAAAAGGGGTATCACCTGATTTACCCACACAAATAAGGTGTCTAGGTATGCTATCTCCTCGGTGACTTAGCCTGAAACTCAGACTCCTCCTCTGTCTACTTAGGATATACAAGTAGAAAAACCTCAAAGTTTCCTTCTAACTCTAAAATTTAAAACTTATTTTTATGAAAGAAAATGCTCATTGCACTAAAATGTTGGTCGAGGGCAAAAAATGGTAAACTGGCATTCTGGGGGTGAATAAAATGACTCGTTTCTAGTGTGTGATGATTACTGTAGTATGGATACTCCCATGATAATTTCAAGCTCCCAAAGTGTAACCAGGAGACGTAGAGTTGGAAAGAGATGTATATAACCCATTCTCCTGTAGTTCAAGCCAATTCCAGAACACCACTGGCTGAAACCCATCAAGAATTTTATTTCAACACTTTTTAAAAAATGTGTTTTTTTTTTTTTTTTGAGAGAGAGAGGGAGAGGGGGGGGGGGGGGGAGACAGCGAGAGCGAGCACACATGAGCGAGGGAGGGCACAGAGAGGAGGAGACAGAGGATCCAAAGCAGGCTGTGAACTGTCAGCACAGAGCCCGATGAGGGCTTGAACTCACGAACAGCGAGATCACGACCTGAGCCCAAGTCAGACGCTTAACCAACTAAGCCACCCAGGCACCCCAACAATTTTACTTAAAAAACATATGTAAGCATTTTTAGGTGTTTCTAATTTTATGTGTGTCCCTTAGGAATAGAACTTAAGTTCTTTCATTAGGTATGTGTTATTGACAACATAGATCTTCTTAAAGCTTGAACTAAATTTGTATGCCCCATCAACAAAAATCTGCTAAGCGTCTGATATTACCAGGCGGTGTTCAAGGCAATACAGCTTAGCAGTGAACAAAAATCCCTGCCCTAACAGAACTTGAGGTTTATCTCTAAATCATTTAAGGATGCTATGGCAAAACAGAAGACACTGTATCAGTTAGAAATCTCTTAGTTGCAACACATAAACCGAAATAAAATTAATTCACCTCTGTTGTAAGACAACTTACTGGTTCATATAAAAGCAGAATCTGAAACTATACCTGAAGCGAGGCTTCATCCAGTGGCTCAAGTTAATCACCAAGGACCCAGTTGTGTTTGTCTCACTAATCGGTTCTTTCTGCTTTACACAGGACCCCTTGCAGACCAGTGATGCCCCTTCCTGGTGGCAAAATGGTTACTGTATCTCAGATCTCCAACCTCATGTCCAAGAGAAGAAAGAAGGTGCCTTTCAGGAGCTCCTGCAAACCAGAGAAAAAGCCTTTATTTTAACAGAAACCCCGGGTCATACCACCTTACTTTTTATAAGGTTATTTGCCCAGCTCTAAGAAAATCTCTTTGGCCAAAGAGATGATTTGGTGATTCACTGAAACCCATAATATTTCACCCTTGGAGTTGGACGTGGGTCTTCTGTCCATTCAAATCTCACGGATCAAATAAAGAATGCTGATTCATAGGGACACATGTACCCCAATGTTTGTAGCAGTGCAATCAACAATAGCCAAATTATGGAAAGAGCCCAAAAGTTCATCAACTGATGAGTGGATAAAGAAGATGCATGTTTACACACACACACACACACACACACACACACACACACACAGAGGGAGGCAACCCGTAAGAGACTTTTAAATACAGAGAACAAACTGTGGGTGGGGAAAATGGGTGGTGGGCATGGAGGAGGGCACTTGTGGGGATGAGCACTGGGTGTTGTATGTAAGTGAGGAACCACCGGAATCTACTCCTGAAGCCAAGAGCACACTGTATACACTGTATGTTAGCTAACTTGACAATAAGTAATATGTATATAAAGAAACACACACACGCACACACACGCACACACAATCAGAGAACAAAAGCTATTTTGAAAGAAATAAAATAAAAAGATGCCAGACAGTAAAAATACCAAGTGTCAGTTACAGGTACTTAGAGAGCACCGGAAGTGTGAATTAGAAAAATGAATAGAGCCTGTACGGTTTCTATCTCTCTGGCCCCTTATGAAAAAGACTTGCCTCTGGGCTTGTGGTCTAATAAGGGATCTGACACAAAGTCACAATAGTTAATACTTAAAAAAAATATTAACTGAAGATCAGGACATTTGGAATTAATTATAATTAACACAGGTGTCCCAGTTTGTCCAATGGAAAAACAGAGAAGACATTTAACAAGGATCAAAGGGTCTCCTTTTCACATTTTATTAGTTTTTAATAAGTCACAGAAATTTCTTGGTGATATCAGGTTTTTTACTCTGTATCTATAAAATGAACGGCGAGAGTCAACCATTTTAGAGCAAGTCAGAGTATACCTGACAATAATCACACTACAAAGATGCTTATGGCGATTGCTGGAGAAATATGTAGAACAAAGGCTGAAATTTACAGTGTTTGCAAGCAAAGAGTGGTCTTTAACTACCATGGATTATGAGAAGTAATGACTATGTAAGTGGTTTCTAAGCTTAAGTTTTTTCTCCAGAAATATCCACACATAACTTATTTTCACATGCGTATCTTTTGCTTTCAAATGAATATCTGCAAAATGCATTTAGGCCAAGATTCAAAAAACTGAGGCATTATGAAAATATATTACATTTCTCTTTTTCCGATGTTCATGAAAGAGATCGACACACACACACGTCTAAACTTTTAGATCTAATTATCTTTACGTCAACTGAGTGCATATCTCTTTCAACTACGGTTATCCTTTCTACAGTGATTAAGCTCCAGCCTAGCAAGTGACGTCAGTAGCTTCATCTAGATGTGCCTCTGTATTTTTTATCTAAATCCCACCAGAGTCTAGCTGTAACTTAATCCTGTTCCTCCTTGTTATATCCTCAAGGGAAATTAAGGCGAGCAATTAACCTAGGGATTTCAATTAAAACTCAGGATGACATTCATTATTTCTGTACAAGGAACCTGCCACTCACCGGGCTTGTTGGGGGTAGTCTTAACTTTGTTTTATCTGAGTATTTGTTTTATTTGAGTCACAGCTGATTGAAGCAGAGGTGTTTTAGTTATTTATTGCTGCATAAGAAACTACCTTAAAATTCAGTGGCTTAAAATAATAACCATTTTATTAAATACCTTCGATGTGGTCTCAGAGCTTTTACGTAAGTCTGCCAAGCAAGGTGGTCAACACAGCAGCTCCAGGCTCCAAGAGTGACCGTTGTTCTACCAAAGACCCAGATAGAAGCTCTAAGGCTTCTTTTGACCTCACTGTGGAAGTTCTCCTTGCAGGTCACTTCTATATTCCATTTATCAAGCAGATCACGACTGCAAGGCCAGTGTTAAGGGGGAATTAAGTTAGACTCATCTGTTAGTGGTAGTAGAAAAGAAATTGCAACCCCCTGTATTTTGCCACAGGCAGCAAATCCATAGGTTTGTTAGGGATGCAAAGCCAGGTTGAACAGGTAAACTAGCTAAATCACATTCCTCTTCCAGTAACCTGAAATTGAGAAATTGGTAAGATGGGCCAATTAGCTATGATAAAGTGGAATCACAGGTGCCAGTAGAGGCTGGTGTAAAGCCAGCTGAGAAAGGGGGGAGCAGTTATAGGTACACCTTGCAAGGGATTACACGGCTCCTGAGACAGAGGGAGATGGAAAGAACAGTTGTCTAATCCTTATATATCTTTAGGATATTGCTCTTCCTGAGGTTACTTAGGTGAGACACTCTTTCTTCAAACCAAAAATGTAGTGAGTCAGCTATTCGCCATCTGTAAACCATGTTTTTGCTAAGTTTTGACTCTAAAAACAAAGTACTATACATTACTGTATCTTTTGCACTAACATTTGCTTCTCCAAATATTTCTCAGGTGAAATAGTTGAATACAGTCTTTAGGACTAAGGTACAACCATAAAATGCGGAAAAATAATATATCAAGTGTATGCTGTGCCAAAATATGTGGATAGAAGTTGGAAAAAGTCAGCTGACTTTGAAACATTTTTCTCTCCAATACCAATCACCTAGCTGTTTGAACAGAAATTAGTCACTGATGGTCCCCCTGTTGTATCCTTCTATCCTACAGATTAGGCTGAGCTCTAGAAAGGCAAAGAGTGGGTGCCAGGAACACGGAACAGTTGAACCTCTCATTCGTGGAAAATTCACCCATGACTTGATGAATCCAATTGGACCAATTGTTTCAGCTGTACAATACTTATAAAAACGTTAGAAATTGATTCCTGAAGACATCAACTGTAAAACAGCACTCCTTACATAATCAAAAGTTCCACTTTTCTTTCCTTAAAATTGTATTGTCATTTAGATTTTTTAAGGGCACAAACTCTGTCTAAAAAATATCTCAGTCGACACGTAAAACTTCATTAACATTTCAAAATCAAATATTCAAAACTTTACTTCTGCCATGTGCCGTTCTACAGAATAAATCTGATTTTAAAGTCACTAACACTGATTAGATCTGAGCCTTTAACAATGAATTCTTTTCTCCTGAGAAACACAGTTTTACTCCATATGCAGCTGGACTAGTGAAGTAAAATGTTAGCGGATTTCATTAAATCTGGGATAAACACAAGCAGATTATTCTGGCCAGAACCAAAGTTGGCTCAGGTAGTAGAAATAAATACAACAAAGCCCCAAACCTAACCTTCTATTGACTGAGAAGACGACGACTTGCCTTTTGTTGTTGTTGTTGTTGTTAAATTAAAGAACTTTATAGGAAGGACAACCACCACTGCTCAAAGTAGTCTGCTCCTTTTTTGGGGTTCCGTATAGGAACAGAACAAGTGGCTAAATCTGGAGAGTTTTAAAACAGTGCCCAAGAAATTGTCTAGGCAAACATTTTGCTTCAATGCTGAAAAGTCCCTTTTTTGTTATAAGGAAAAAGGAAGACATAGTCCTGAATTTTTTTTTCATTTCAGAAAGAACCATCTATTTTTCTCCAGCTCATGTTGGTGTTCTAATTTCAACCATTTAATGTGCTTCTAATTTGAAAATTTTCAATCTTAAAAGAAAGCATACAACAAGTTTAAAAGGCACAGTGTTCTGCTGCTCATTTGCAGAGATTTTAATGGGATCAACAGAATAGATCCCAAGTAAACACCTAAATCATAGGTTGGGAGGTCAGAACAAACCTGAAATGGCTTAGATATCATCTCTTACTTTGAAGGACTAATTATGTTCAGGTAAATAGCAATGCATTTGAAGCCCTTTCTGGAAGAGAAATCATCATAGCTTTTGTGGAGCCTTCGTTTTCTTTCTTATTAGATGCCATTTCAACTTTACAGTCAAACAGAATACTTCTCTTACACAACAGCGAAATTGAAGGTAAAGTTAAGCCATAATTTCTCTTTCTTTCTTTCTTTCTTTCTTTCTTTCCTTCCTTCCTTCCTTCCTTCCTTCCTTCCTTCCTTCCTTTTTAATTTGCCATGTGCTTAATTTGTCCTTTCTGGGTATTCTCTTTAATGTACGTATACATGCTGAGAGGGGCCACATTGTGCTTAGTGAAGACCCTTTCCTGGGAGTGTGGAGATGTTTTAAGCAGAGGCAGGCATCCACAGTGGCAGGCTGGCCCTCAGGATTCCATGCCCTGCAGCAAAAGCAAAAACTGGAAAAAATTTGTGGAGGTGGGGGAGGCGAGGGCCTGAAAACATTGTGTAATAGATAATAGATTCCATCCACCGGTATCAAATGAAATGGAAAATTTCTGTGGATTTTGTAGTGTCTGAAAACAGTATTTTTGCCTTCGTTAATTTTTTAGGCAAGGGTACGGGCATTTTCCACCCTCCGAATGATTCAACATTGAATTAAACTGAATATTACCCTAATATTTGCACCATCCCAGAAACAGTTGCAACTGGTTGTGAAAACCAGCTCTTCAAAAACTGTCCTCTAGCAGGAGAGTGTACTAACCAAAAGCTTGACTGCCACAGAAAATGACATTTTCAATAAATACAAATTCAAACATTTCTAAGGAGATTTTTGGTCTGAGCACGGCTGCATAAGTCATCATCTATTCCTCTTCTCTTCTGGAAATCATAAAAGAAAACTCTCCATTGTAAGCAAAACTAGATGAATGTAATCCCTATAGTCTAAAATGCATGTACCATATGTCGAAGGTCACTGAGATATGACAGACGCAGCCAGGCAAACGTGAAGAGGAGAAGCATGAAGAATTACAGGTGACCCAAGTGGGCGGAGCTCAGGAAATGGCAGGCAAAGTACACTTTCTGCAAAGGGTTCCCTCAACTAAAATATACAACTGGATTCCTTGTTAGTAACAATCTGTGGAGAAACCGGGTTGGAGGCAGAAGGCTTCTTGAACCTGGTTTGTTTCAAAGAGGTGGAGGAAATGAGCTGCAAAAGAAGAAATGTAACAACAGGCTGGCTACACTGTGGAAATCTATTTGTCTCCATGGCAGCAGAGAAGGACAGAATCTTTCATATTAAAAAATATGGAAGGTTCCTTGGACTCTTCTCTTACAGGGAAAAATTTCCATGAACCCAAACTCATTCAATGATGGAGGTAAAGCGAGAAAACAATAACCAGGAACTGGGAAATCAATGATACATAAAACTTTAAGACACAATTTGAAAAGACTGTAAAACTTACAAACAGAGAAATAATACCTATCCAAAGAAATGTTCCCACGGTGCGGACAAGAAAGAGTGACAGAACATTTTACCCTGATTTAAAAAATCTTAGTGAATAAGCTCTATGTTGGAGGATCACCATTCAGAAGTTTGACAACCTGAGGAATTAATGATTAAATAATAGCAAATAAAGTATGAGCTTGAAGAACTCAGATTAAAAAAAAAAAAAAGAAAGAAAGAAAAAATGAAATTGGAAGGAGCACTAGGAAGAATAGAAATTGGAGACAGTGAGGGAGCCTGGGTGGCTCAGTTGGTTAAGCGTCTGACTTCAGCTCAGGTCATGATCTCACCATTCATGAGTTCGAGCCCCATATCTGGATGGCTGCTGTCAGCACAGAGCCCGCTTCCTATCCTTTGTCTCCTTCTCTTTCAGCGCCCCCTCCCAAACTTGTGCTATCTCTCTCTCAAAATAAATAAACTAAAAAAAAAAAAAAAAGAAAAGAAATTGAAGATAGTGCATCAATGGATACAGATGCCAGATAAGATAAGTGAATGAAATAAAAGGAGGACTAAGAAAGAATTTAGGGGCACCTGGGTGGCTCAGTCAGTTAAACACCGACTTTGGCTCAGGTCATAATCTCCCGGTTCATGAGTTCAAGCCCTGTGTCAGGCTCTGTGCTGACAGCTCAGAGCCTGGAGGCTGCTTCACGTTCTTTGTCTTCCTCTCTCTCTCTCTCTCTCTCTCTCTCTCTCTCTGCCCTCCTCTCTTTCTCTCTCAAAATAAACATTAAATTTTTTTAAAGGAAAGAATTTAAAAGATCAAGAAGGACAGCTACACAAACCCAGTAAAAGAGTTCTAATAAAGAATTGGAATCCTGAAGAAGAAAACAAAATTGAATAAAATATTTATTCACATTTTATTTATTTTTTATTTATTTTTTAATATGTATTTGTGTGAGAGAGACACAGTGGAGCTGGGGAGGGGCACAGAAAGGGAGACCCAGAGTACGAAGCAGGCTCCAGGCTCTGAGCTGTCAGCACAGAGCCTGATGTGGGGCTCAAACCCACACGGCGTGAGATCATGACCTGAGCCGAAGTTGGAAGCTTAACCGACTGAGCCACCCAGGCACCCCTCAAATTTTAATTCAAGAAAACATTTCGAAATTAAAAGCAACCACAAATGAGAATGAATATATTAAAAAGCTTACTCTGTGTTAGGGAATATCAAACTGGAATGGTCAGCACCAAAATGTATTCTAGGAAAAATACTGCACTTTAAGGATCAAGAATTTGGGGACAGCAAGGCCCAAACAAAGCAAAACAAGAGATCCTTGTAAGGAGGGTCAAAGACTGGCCTCTGCTTTCCCAGGCAGGATTCAACTAAATACAGCAAAGCAACACTCAAGATTTCAAAAGGAAGAAAAGCATAAGGCAAACTGTCCTTTGGTGCAAAAAGGTTAGTAAAGCAACCCTCAACATGCAGAAATACAGGAACAGTCTTTTGTATACTTTTATAGGAATACTATTTTCCTATACTGTTTTCATTTTAGGAAATGACTGGAGAGTGAATCTCGGTCAACCAAGAGATGACAAAAGGAAGTAAGACAAAAGGGTTTGTAATCATCACTAAACCTATGTATTGGCAAACTTAATGTGGTCGTGAAACAAAACCGTATGCTATGTTTGAGATGCATCGAAAATAAATATTTTTTAATGTTTGTTTGAGAGAGAGCGAGAGCACGTGCGAGGGAGGGGAGACACAGAATCCGAAGCAGGCTCCAAGCTGTCAACACAGAGCCTGATGCAGGGCTTGAACTCACGAACCGCGAGATCATGACCTGAGCCGACGTTGGACGCTTAACCCAGGCGCTCTGAAAATAAATAAATTCTAAATTGGTAGAAACGTAAAGACTCCTGAAAGTATGCAACACGGTGCAAAAAAGCAAGCAGAGAACACAGGGTTCACATCAGGCCAGGTAAGGATTCACACCTGAACCACTATTGCATTTTATTGACTCTAAAATGGCACTGATTTTATGATTTGCTATTATTTTATATTTCATTAAAAAAGAATATCTGCTGCCAATTACATTGTGATTCAATACTTCTTGGTCACCTAAGCTTTTTATTTCCTACCTCCCGAAATAGGTAGATTTATTGCCACAAAAAATTTTTAAAATCATCTATCGCTATTAGGCATTCAAAAGAGAAATAGGTCAACGAAACCTATGGTTTATTATTGCCAGAGACTGACATACAGAGACAGTTCATTTGAATCGACCACCAACTGAGATTCATTAATATCTGTGATGTTCACAGACAGAACGATATCAGTTTCTGTGCTATCAAGAGCATTGGCGATGCAATATTTCCTAAGAGCTCTCCATGATTGATTCCAGAATTTTCTTCAAAGCCATTGTATCTTGCGCAAATCATGAAACAGTGGGCACACACAAGTCAGGTAATTTGAGGACAGCTTAATAACGAAACCACTTACATAGGTATGGGCAGGGTGTATAGTCAGTTCAGTATCTCAGGTGGAACCCTTATCACCCCTAGTCCTGATGGGACAAGAACAAGGAGCAGTGCTGCTCACTGGAGAGCCCACATGTTAGGAGCCACAGGCTCTGGTTAGAGCCACTGCTATGGCCTGTGAGGTGAGCCAGGGGAAAAATATCTCAGCCTCCTTCCATCATCTCCTGCTGGGGTTCCCTAATGATTGAATGCAACTGAAAGCCAGCAAGAAGGATTAAGGCCTGCCCCTTAATCGATACATTTCCTTGCAGGTTCCTCCAGATTAGAGATGATCGATATCCAAACAAAGCACCTATTAAACTGTAGCCACTAGCTTTTCTTGTACATTTTCCACACCTCTCTTGTCACAGCATCTCATTGTAATTTATTTGCCTACTTGTCTATCTCTTTTTGAGGCCTATGGACAGGGACTGTATCTGTCTTAATTCTGCATTCCTAGGGTGCAGGGATGGGGACACAAAGCTTTGGGTATTATGGGTTGGGTTTCTAAGTGCCTGGGTGTCCTGCTGGCAGAGGAGGAAGCAGGAGTCTGGAGGAAAACCCAAACACCTAGGGTCATTACAGTCACATCACGATGATGCCAAGATACTGTAAAATTTTGAGAACCACTGAAATACATAACATATTTACAGGTGACTATAATGCTATTATTAGGTTACTTGGGCTCTCTTAAATTAAAAACTATACATCCAAAAATCCTGAAAGAACTCTTGAGGAAGGCCAGAGGAGATTTCTTCCCCAATTTTTTGGTTTCCATAAGGACAGATTTCCCCTTCTGTCCTCAGACTACTGGGAAGATGGCAGAGAATAAGGATCCTGAACGCACCTTCTCCCATGGATACACTGAGATTATGGCCGCATCTGTGCAATCAACTCTGAAAATGACCTCAAGACTAACAAAACACACTTCCCATAGTTAATCATAGAGAGGAGGCCTCATTAAAAGGGTAGGAAGGGTGGAGAGGTAGAAAGGGGGGTCGGGAACCAAATTCCTGGCAAGACTAACCACAGATGAGAGGGACACCACATGCATGGAGAAGCGAGAAGATCATAACCCACGTCAGGCATCTCAGGTGTGGAGAACCTGCACCGGCAAGATGAGTCCCCAAACATTTGGCTTTGAAAACCAGTGGAGCTGAACTTCATGAGTTTTTACCAGTGGGTCTTTTGTCAGTGGGTCTTAACTCTAGTATTTTAAAAAATCAAGGGACTTAGCTCCAGGAGAGCAGAGGGCAATAGAAAACTGAGTCCCCGCCATTAAAGAGCAAGCATCACAAATAACCTGGCCAAGATGCAGCATAGAAGCAGCAGTTTGAAAAACACCCGGGGCGAAGATTTATTTGCTAATGTCAGGATGTACACTGGAGGGGCAGGGGTTTTAAGAAACCTCTCCAATAGCAAAGCATGTGGCAGGTGCCACTCCCAGCCACTAGTCCCTGTCCCACCTAGATAGCAGGACACCAGCGGACCCAGCACAAACACTCTCTACCTACCTCGCTAGCACTGTGCACCCTGTTCTTGTGTTCTTCTGTGGATCCACCCCATCTAAGTCACCCCACTCCACAGGAGACCTTCCAAAGCAACCTCAGCATGGCAGGCACCATTCCAAAGTGACTCTTGCCCTGGGGAGAGGGGAGAATGACTATGTATACCGGTGCCCCTCCAGTCCCAGAAGCCAAACCTTACAGCCACCAGCACAGAGTGACCTGCTAATTAGTAGGACTGTAGCCCCAGGGGACAGACTAGTGGCAGGAGGCAGATCTGGCCCTGCCCATCAACAAAAGCCTTTAAGGGGACAATGCAGGGATAACAATCTGCAGTTCAGTGTGACCAGAGTCCCGGCAGATGGGCCGAAGGCGACATCTGTTCTGACTGCTGATGCCACCCAGGTACAAGCCTGCAGGGGCCTCAGATGGGCCCCCAGCAGCACAGGGACCAAACCCTGCATAGGGAACTCATAACAGGCAAAGTGAGACATTGCAGCTGACTAGGATGAAGGCAACCGTGGCTCAGACACCACAGTAGGGTGCACACCACTCACTTAAGTGACACCCTGAAACATCTGGTTCGGGAAAACAGGGACATTGCACTACAAAGTTCCACAGGAGCTCTTCTTCATAAGGCCACTACTTGCAAAATCAGGAGATAGAGCTGATTTTCCTAATACACAGAAACACAGAAGTTTAGAGAGAATGAGGAGACAGAGGAATATGTCTCAAATCAAAGAATAGGACAAAAACACTGCAAAAAAAAGTTAAATGAAATAGAGATAAACTATGAATGATGAAAAATTAAAAGTAATGATCATAAAGATACTCAATGGATTTGAAAAAAGAGTTGAGATCTTAATGAGAATTTCAACAATGAGACAGCCAATGTAAAAAAAATAAAACGAAAACGAACCAGAGATTAAAAAAAAACTTCAATAATTGAAATTAAAAATATACTAGAGGGAGTCAATAGCCTATTAGAGGAGGAAGAATGAAATCAGTGGTCTCGAAGACAGAGCAATGGAAAGCAACCAAGCTAAACAGCAAAAAGGAAGAAGAACAAAAGAATAAGTTAAAGGAACTCTATGACATATTCAAGTGTCATAGCATTCCCATTACAGGGATTCAAAAAGGAGAAAAGATAGAGAAGGTGGCAGAAAAGCTATTTGATAAAATAGTAGCTGAAAACTTCCCCAATTTAAGGAAGGCAACAGATATCCCGGCCTAGGAAGCACAGACAGCCCTCGAACAAAATTAACTCAAAAAGGTCTGTGCCAAGACACATGATAATTAAGTTACATGTAAGGGAAACTCCATACGTCTATCAGCTGGTTTTTCAACAGAAACTTTGTAGGCCAGAAGGAGCAACATGATAGATTTAAAGTGTTGAAAGGAAGAAACCCACAGCCAAGAAGCTCAACACAGGAAGGTTATCATTCAGAATAGAAGGAGAGAGAGAATTTCTGGGACAAACAAAAGTTAAAGATGTTCATCACCACTAAACCAACCTGACAAGAAACACTGAAGGAAATTCTTTGACTGGAAAGGAAAGGCAATGCAACGGTCAAGAGTAAGAAACACACGAAAGGAAAAATATTCACAGGTAAATGCAAACATGTAATAAAAGTAGATTAATCAGTTATGAAACCATTATGGAAATTATAGCACGAGAGCAAGAAAATGGATTATATTTATTAAAACTCAGTGAAAGGATTTATAAAATAAAAGAATGTAAAGCAAGACTTCATGTACATAAAGCATGGGGAGAGGAGTAAAATTTTAGTGCTTTTGGAATGGATTCCAACTTAAGCAACCACCAACTTAACTGCTTTATGCCTAAGATGTTATATATAAACCTTATGGTAACCACAAATCAAAAACATATCATATATAAAGGCCCCAACTGAGGGGTTAGGGCTTTAACATGGGACTTTGGAGGAGACACATTCTCACTGTAGCAATAGGGTTCACGTATAGAGAGTTATTGTGACCTTAGGATTGAGCCATATTCTCAAAAGCTCTATTAGGGACAAAAGCTGACTTTATCTCCATCTTCCGGATTCTCTCAACTGAGTCAGAACATAGTAGGGGTGAAATACATTCATCTTTTCCTCCCCCTGCCCCCCCCCCCCACTGTTTCACTTCCTTTCTTCTCCCTTCATCCCTTTCTTCAGGGTCAGAGGGATCAGTTAGTCACAGCCCTCAGTCCATGGCACATCATCATCATCGCTGGATCACATAAGGACCCTAATTTTATTTCTCATTCACTGACGACCTCAAATCCCAACAGAACTGAGTACAAATCCAGGATGCTATGTTCCTTTCCTTTTTTAAAGTTGGAATTTGCAGTTCACGGCTCACTGTCAAGATCTCCAGATAATTAGCCGTTGCTACGTGCCACAGCAAACAACGAATTCAAGTCACTTTTAAACATTTTAACTGAAGTCACTTTCATTCATTTTGGTTCCTTCCTGACAGCGGAGGCCTATGCCATACACCTGATGTACAATGTGTATTTATAACAACATCTTATTTTTGGTCCTTGGTGCTGATGCAATTAACTTTAATTTTGTGACTATAGCATGATAAAGTTATTCCTTCTCTCAAAGATGTAACCTTTGTGGAATCCTTGAACGGTGTAAGCCATCCCTGAAACACGCAGGAAATTTCTTGTGTTGCCAAGATCTAGCCCCCCATCAGGCAAGACATCTTTGGTGGCACTGGTCACATCGTGTTCCACCATGGTCACCTTCTACTGGTCAGGCTCAGGGGTGGGGTCAGGCTCAGGGGTGGTGGCTTTTGTCTTTCTTAGTATATCTTAGAGCCTGAAACTGGATAGTGTGTAGCAGGTTCACAACAAGTCCATACTGTGCCTGCATTGAAAACTGCTTAAGTGCTCTCTCTCTCTCTCTACACCCCACCCATGGGGGAAAACCCAACGACACAAGAACATCTAGACATTAAAGGAGTGGCATAGAAGAAAATGAACCCATGGCTTTCTCCATTTGTGTGCCTTTCTAGATGGGTGTGGAGATATAGCTCCTTCTTGACCACACCTTCTAGGGGTGTGTGGCCCTGGATTAACCCTACTATTCAATCTAGGGGGACGCGTAGACTGAGAGGACCAAAGCTAGATTCTTCAAGCAGACATATACAGACTGCAAACTGCCATGGCCCAGAGCGTCATAGGGGCCCTGTTTTTATGGTTTTGTTCTCCTAGATTTCCCTTCAGGCCAACAGCCTGCGGCTAACCACGTCACAGACCCCAAAGTTCCTCGATTCAATTTGCGGAGAATTATAAATTGGTTTATTTACTCTAAAGCTTAAACTCTCATCGGAAGCCTGGCTGATCCTGGTTTAGTGCTTTTATAGCAGTTACATTTTTTTCCCAATTCACATCTCCCTAGAAAAGTAAACATCTTTAATACTGTAACACATTTTTTTCTCTTTCTTTTTTGTCCCAAGGGTGGAAAATCATGGCAACATTATTTAGAGTATCTCTCACCCACTCTCTTGAACAAATTAGGACATGGCATTTCGTATGGAAAAGTTTGAAACCCATGGCTATCTCTGGGGAGTTTCTTTCATGGTTTCCATTCTGAGTTTAGCTCCTAGTGAAGTTAGCTGGATGCCTGACTTCTTCCCTCAATCACCCCAGTTGTCTACAGAGAGAGACTTTTGGAATATGCTTTTCTGTCTATTCAGGGATACCCAATTGTGTCAGACAAAAAAAACTTCTCAGAGTCTGAGATAGCAGGTGCTTCGAAAGCTGAAAAGGTCCCACACCACACCCCAACCACCTTCTACTTCCACATCAGTCGCCTTCTACTTGTCAGGCTCAAGGGCAGGGGCTCCGTCTTTCTTAAAGAGTGAAATCGTTTATTGTGTACAAGGTTCACAGAAGGTTCATATTGTGTCCATTTTGTGCCCTGGAGTGCACGAGAATCCTATTCCAATTCTGCTAGTTGTACCGACCATGAGGTCGATCTGCAAAAACTCGTGTTGCTCCAATCCAAAGACCGTGTGCTCCCTCAAAAGCAAAGCACCACAAATTAAACCATCAATAAAAGATAAACATTTAAATAAACTGATCAATGCAAATGTGGCCACAGTAAATTTTCCCCATGTATACTTCATTTTAACGCGAATATTAAACACTGCTGAAGGATAATTATTATCTAAATATCCAGGTAATCTTAAAATATTGCATGTCGGAAAAATTAGTTTTCTGAGATTCCCATATTAAAATGATTATGCAACTAACTGAAAAGAGTCTCTTGTATGACCATCTATTTCTTTTTTTTTTTTTCTAAATATTATTTTTATTGACTTTGCCTTCTATACACTTCTAGCATATCAAATTCCAGAGGTGATTGTGTTTCTTTCATTTTTGTATCTTCAGAAACCAGAACTATGCATTTTCAATGAACATTTAAAGAATAAACAAGTGAGATGTAGTAAATTGGAACAATATTTAGAAAAGTTAAGATAATGAAATCTCTTTAAGTAATCCAAACTGTACAGGAACACTTCTTTAGATGTTCATTTACAGGCTGATTAACTTTTAATGAACATACATATTCATTCATTAATTAAAAGGTATCTGGGAAAACTTGTTTCTAAATACGGCTGAGGATTAGAATCATTTAGGGAAATATTTTCAAATGCTGATTCTTAGGCCACTGGGTTTATTTATTTATTTTTTTTTTTAATTTTTTTAGAAATGTAAAGTCTTTCTTGTTTATTAAGTATGGTGTAGCACAGGTTTTTCCATAAAAGAGAAACGCAGATTCAATTACATCAAATAAGAAAAATTATGCTGGGCTTGTTGTGCCAATTCAAAAGAACACTAATTATTTCCAGCTTTTAAGTAAATTATTGGCAAGCAAATGGACTGACAATTTATTAATTCCAAATTGGCTAATCTTAACTCAAATACTTTATTAAAATAAATTATGAACATCTATTTCTACATTGCCACAGTGCTTAGTATTTTAAACGTTTCTCGTGTTTATCTTATTTTCAGGACCTTTACCTATATAACTAAGCTGCCATATTTACGATGCCCACTAAAGGACACAGAAAGGGGGAAATATTGGAAGAAATCTGGGTTGTCACAAATCCTTCTGTTTGGTTCTTTTGGGGTTCAGTTATTTACTCTTTCTGCTTTTCATTTCCTTTCATACTCTTTGTCTATATGTGGGCATCTGACCAAAGAACCATCTAAATAATTCGAACTCCCCACAACAAAAACAAGACAAAACTCTAAGCTTTTTAGTTGAGGTTATATAGAAATTCTGCGTTTTTATATAAATGTATAATCTGAGCTCTAATTCAGGAGAACAAAAAATTAAATCTGTTTCCTGGGATATTTAACTAAACGACACGAACAAAAAGATTTTTTAAAAAATTCCCACGTGACCTCCCGTAATATGAGTTTAAGAAAGTGTTTAATAATTCCTGGGAGATAATGTTAACTTTTATTCAAGCAGTGATTTGGCAGAATAAATGGCAGTTCTCCAACACCCTTAACCACAGCCCCAGGAGTCTTATCTGCACTCAAGAAAAATAAACCTCATCTCCAACACACCACCAGTACTGTGAACAGTCTGCCACAACCTTAGAGAACACACATAAATGAGAGGGATTTACATTAAAAATCAGGGATCATTTTTCAAACACGAAGGACAAAGTGTCTTGGAAAGAAATAGGTAGGACCCGTATTGAGGTATCCTTAAGAATCAAATCTCCCCGCCCCCCGCAAACCAACCCCTGCTCCTTACTACCATTCCGTTCATTTTAAACTGCCCTCCAGCCAAACTAGACCTTTCTTTGTTCTCCACCCTTCCACCCACCCAAAGCCCTTCCAAAGGGCCAAGTCTTCGCCCAATTGCTTAAAATCTCATCATTCACCAATGCTCCAAACATCATCAGGCCTTCCTGGCAAACTTCTTTTCAGTCCACAAGACCCAGCTCAAAATGTCATCTTTTTGGTGAAGTCATTCTTGATTGCCCATGTAGAGTTCATTTTTCTCTCCTTTGGCTTCCAACTGTAATTTTTTTTCATGTCTCTAAAATGACTCGCAGCCCTGTGTTGCCATCGTTTGCACATAGGTCTCCCCACCGTGCTCCAATCTACTCATCTTTGTAACATCTAGAATTAGCACATTTTCTAGAACAGAACAAGGCCTAGATATTAATTAAAGGAAGGGATACGTGGTTTTACAATGGGTATACTGAAAATCATGAATTGTAATCAAATTTCAGCTTTATTATTATTCCTTAATTCTTCTGCTGTATTAAGCTTTATCCAAAAGATATAATTCCTCTATTATTGGAAGAAAAATCATGGCAACCCTCATGAGGACGCTATTCTAATCTTTTTTAATGTTTATTTTTTGAGAAAGAGAGAGAGAGACAGAGAGACAGTGTGAGTGAGGAAGGGGCAGAGAGAGAGGGGAGACAGCATCTGAAGCAGGCTTCAGGCTCTGAGCTGTCAGCACAGCAGAGCCTGACGCAGGGCTCGAACTCATGAACCACGAGATCATGACCTGAGCCGAAGTTAGATGCTCAACTGATTGAGCCACCCGGGCACCCCATGAGTTTTCTATTCTAATATAGTAAGTGGTCTCAGGCTAGTAATTTGAATGTGTAGAAGTTTAGATTTTTCATTTGAAGTGGAGAGCAGGTAAAAGAAAACTTTATTACTTAAAGTACAAAGTGTTCTCATTTTTTTTAGAAACAATCACGTTTGCAGAATTACTGAAAATACAGTATTTTTAAAAAAATTTTATTTGGTATGTTTCATGAACTTTCCTGAACCATTTGGGAACTTGATGGCCTAATTCCCCATCACCTGTGTGTACTTCAGTCAGTATTTCCTACAAACAAGGATACTCTCCTGTAACTACAACATCTTCATGAAAACCAGGAAGCTGACACTGAAACAGTACTCTCATCTTCTCCTCGGGTCCCATTCAAGTTTATTCAGTTGTTTTAAATATACTTTATTTTTAGCAAAATGATCTCATTCAGGGGCACCTGGTTGGCTCAGTCATTTAAGCTTCCACTTTGACCCAGGTCATGATCATACGATTGTTGAGTTCGAGCCCCACATCGGGCTCTCTGCTGTCAGCACAGAGCCTGCTTTGGATCCTCTATCCACCCCCTCTCTCTGCCCCTTCCCCCATTCATGTGCACGCTCTCTCTCTCTCTCTCTCTCAATAATAATAAATAAGTTTTTTAAATGCTCTGGTTCAGAATTATGTTTCATGTCTTTTCGTCTTTAAGTTTGGAATAATTCCTTAATCTTTCCGTGACTCTCATACCTTTAACATGTTTTTTAAAATTTATTTTCGGGGCGTCTGGGTGGCTCAGTCGGTTAAGCATCCGTCCGACTTCGGCTCAGGTCATGATCTCACGGTCTGTGAGTTCGAGCCCCGCATCGGTCTCTGTGCTGACAGCTCAGAGCCTGGAGCCTGCTTCGGATTCTGTGTCTCGCTCTCTCTCTGACCCTCCCCTGTTCATGCTCTCTGTCTCAAAAATAAACATTAAAAAAATTTTAAAAAATAAAATTTATTTTCAAGTTAGTTAACATACAGTGTAGTCTTGGCTTCAGAAGAAAAACCCGGTGATTCATCTCTTTCTTACATGTGACACGCAGTGCTCATCCCAAAAGTGCCCTCCCTTGAAGATTTGCTTTGCTGTGGCCCTTGTATGGGGTTTGTGCTGTCTGTTCAAGCTTGGGTTCAAGCCATGCCCTCTGAAAAAACTACTGCAGATGTGATGCTGTGTTCCCACTGCAGCCCATCAAGTGGCATGGGATTTCAATTTGTCCATAACTAACGATGTTCGTTTGAGCACTTGATTAATTGCTCTTTGTAAGAATAAGTATTTTGTGGGAAAGTACTTTGAAACCGTATAAATACCACATTCCTGATATCAAATTGTCAATATGGTCATTTTTGCTTACATTTGGATGAACTCATGGTTTTCTATTTCACTCATTGCTACTATTATTTATATCAGCGTTCATTGCCCCCAGTTGGGCAAGGAGGAAATGAAAAAGGTCTCCCTTTTTTTTTTTTTTTTTTGGATATGTCTGCATCATTTTCTGACTACTTCCTTATCTTCCGGTACAACAAAATATTCCAGGCTTATCTCATACTTTGGCCCAATCTGGGAATCAGCCATTTGTCTAAGGAGGTCTGGTGTCTATTACTGGAGAATGTTATTTAGAAGCGAGATCTGGATGTTAGGTGTCCTCAGTGGTGCTGGGGTGTCCATTGATCCCAATGGACAGATCTAGGAGATATATACACACACACACATACATATACATATATGTATAAGTATATATACATACACACACATACACACATACTTATAAGTATATAAATACATATTAATATATAAATACTTTTACATATATATACATGTGTATATATATCCATATGTGTTAATGTGTACATATATAAACACACACACACATGGATGTGTGCATAGATCATGACCTGTGTATATATACACACATTTATATTTAATTGATCTGTCTGCCTGAACCATGAGTTCGATTATCTCCAGTCCCAATCCAACATCATGCATTTTATTTTAGCTTTCTTCCTTTCCATATTTTTAACTCCTTTCTCTGGCAATGAGAATCCTGGCTCCAATGATCCTTATTATGTTTACTTACTTGATCAATCCCCCATATTAACTAAAATCTCATCTATAACACTGAATTATTCAGGAAGACAAGGAAACAGAATTCTACGTTTTTACATTTCCATTTAAAGACAGAACTTGTTTTTCCCCATGCTCAGGCTAGAAATAGGTCACTACTGGCCTCTGGTTAATGCAGAGAATTTAGAGAATGGAAGCTGGTTGGCTTATATTTTCCCTCCCCTCTCACTTCCTTTCCCACTGTCTAGTGGTTTGTGGCTGCTAAGGTCAAAGAAGGCAAGTTAAGGTGTTGGGGACAGAGATAAGATGGTAAGACACTTTTTTTTTTTAATCTATGTGGTTTCATGAGCCCTGCAGTGACAGATGGTTAAATCTGACTCCTATAGACATTTTTAAGACTGCTTGGGAGTCTCCACAAGTGTTCCCCCCAAAGGAAATTCCCTTGGTATTTGCAACACTTCTTTCTTTCAGTCACTCCTCATGTCCCTTCAACTTCAACTTCTTTGGTGCCCTATCCTTAACAGAATCTCAATATTGAGGTCTTCGCACACTTTTGTAGAAATTCTCTTAGAAAAAGTTCAGAATACTCCATCTCTTCACTTTTTTCTGGTGGGCAAGAAGTTCACATTTGGTACCCAGAAGCATCCCTCGCACCAGTAAGTTCTGGAAGAAGAAAACATCCATGTAGCTGCCTATGGCGGACATATTTGTCACCCTCTGTGTACCCTGCATAGGAGTCGGACACCAATCCTTTGTGCCTCCCTACCGGAGAGAATACATGTCAGTACAGTGCTCCTTGGCTGATCTCATGGAAAACCCTCTTCACTAGGGTTCACTCCACTTGAGAAAAAGAAGGTAGCTCTGCTCCCCAATAAATGTTTCCAAGTATTTCTATTTTTCTCCATATTCTGATCCATTTTTTATCCTGAATCTGCCCGACAGATCCAAGTTTTTCAGGTTCCTTTGTGAATTTGGCATGAGTTGGTTTGCCTCAAACCCATTTTGGTACGTGATTTCTACCATATGGGTAATTAACTTGAAACAAGCAGAAATAGTCCTATTTTAACACAATCAGCTTTGAATGAAGAAGTTAAAAGCTGAGAGAGAAAAAAAAAGAGTGTAGTCTCATCTTAACTGCATAAGAGACTTCTCTACCCTTAATCTTAGACCAGATGCGCCTCTCTGTCCCCGAGACTTATGTCCTCTGGTTTCAACTACTCATAACTCTCACAATCTCCCTGTCCCATGTTCGGTCACTGTCACGGTCATTTTTCAATGGGGATTTTCAACATGGATAAACATTTTTCAACACAAATTTTTCAACATGAATACCCACTCGAGACCCGGACTTTCTTCAGGTTTTGGGCATGCATCAGTCAACAGAACAAAAATTCTTGCCTTACAGCATTTGCAGTATAGTCAGAGGGAAAGACGGCAAAATAAGCCAAAAATGTGTACCATGAATGTCAGGTAGAGATAAGTTCCATGCTAAATAAATAAATAAGTAAGTAAGTAGGTAAGTAAGTAAGTAAGTAAATCAATGCCAGTGGATAAAAACTGATGGAAATGAGTGAATACTGGTTTAGTTAGAATAGTTAAGGAAGGCTCATCTGAAGTGATATTGGGCATCCACCTGAAGGCAACTGGAGGACTAGTCAGGAATTGCTGGGAAAGAGAATTCCAGGTAGAGGTAACAGCCAAGTACCAAATACCAGTGGCAGGGCAAAGCTTGACATGATCCAAGAAAAACAAGAGGCTATTACAGCGGAGAGTTAGCAGGGGGTTAAGTGGTAGGTAATGGGCCAGAACGTGTAGGGCCTCGTATGCCATGGCACAGATTTCAATTTTATTTTGTGCTCCAAAGGAAGACACCCGAGTGCTGGTTTTGAGCCGCACAGTGGACTGCTTGCTCTCTCAGCCACGTTCGTGTTGCTGATCACGGAATGCCCAAACTTGACAGACAATGCTTCCTTCATGGTGAGAAGCCATTTTCGTTCTTCCTATCTCCACTGCCAACACAGACCAGCCGATCACCTCACTTACACGTCTTTTTCCATCTTTTTGGTATCCGGGCTATTCCATACATCGCAGCAGAATTTTATGCTAAAAATTCAGTCTTTCGCAGATGCCCTCATCCTTTTGGGTCTTTGTTTTTCTTTAGCCCAATTTTAAGACATTCCCCTGAACCGTTTCTATTTTTCCACCTCACCCCACTGCCCCATTCTTCACACTATTTTCCATAGCTACTCAATGCTGCCTGAACAGTCCTCGAGCACCCCTGCCTTCACTCTTCCAGTAAGCCTATTTTTAAATATGTATTTCTAGTTTCTGGCTTATCTAACAGACAGTAATCACCAGTTTCAGTAATTACCATACATACCTATTTCTGTCTAAGTTACACTGACAATGAAAGAAGAGACAAGGCTTCCAGAAAGAGATTATCCTTAAGATGATTTTATAAGAATCATTAGGCTTTAAGTTGGAGCAAGGGTGGTGGGGGCTGGGGAGAGTAAGGGAGGAGGGAGCAGCGGGGTGGGGAGTGCCATACGGCAGGTAAAAAGAACTTCACATACAGAGGTGGAGAGGCGTGAAAAATACATTGGAAAGTGTAAGTGGTTTGGCACGAGTGATGATAATGGTGTGTGTATGACCAGGGTCAGGGGAATGAGCACGTAGAAACAGAGAAGTTGGAAGATACTGACGTTATGCTAAGGAGTTTGAGTATCATTCTGAAGGCAATCCAAGGAAGGATTTAAGTGGGGGGGAATAACACGGGAGAAATAAAGTATTATACCACATAAACGAAAAAAAATGAAGAAAAGAGCTTATTAAATTGGCCGTTTGTAACCAAGTATTCTAAAGCTATGTTTCTAATAACCAATAGTCAAAATGGAGATCACAAAATGTTTCCTTCCTTCGCTTAAATCTCTTGAGCACATACCTAAGATACTTAAATCATACAGTTTTCCACTAGAGTTATCAAAGATGGATAAGAAAAAGATACAGAAGAAAATACAATAAAAGAGAAAAAAATTGGCTTTGCAATTAGATTCAATTTATGCTAACTTGGTTCCTGTTATTGGTAAAGACCATCTGTCTGGGATAAACATTCAATTTAAGTAAGTGAAAGCATAGTCTTGAGTGATATAGATCAAATCCGCTACAGAAAACAGCTCTTAAGGAGATTGTTTTTTAGCAATGTGAGCTGCTGAGACATATGCAGTGTCCAATCATTACATAATTGTCACAGGGACTAACTTTTTGTATAGATAATTAATATCTTGGAAGAGCCGTAAGAAGTGTGCCTCAGGGAAACAGAAGTTGGGAAAAAATTTACAGAATAAAGTGAAACATAGAAAACACTTGTGTGAGGAGTCTCTATGTGAAAAAGAAGATGCCATTCATTTAAATGTTTATTGATCACCCAGTGTGTGTCAGGCATGTAATGGTTCCGTTTCTCTGGAGAACCATAATACACAGGCTGAGAAAGGAGAGCGTGTTGAGGGGATGGCTGAAAAAGGAACAAAAGGTGGGCAAAGAGACAGCTGCAGCCCTTCAGAGAGCTGGTCAGAAGAATGACCAGGGGCCAATGTTCCAAGACCTACAAAATAGGGGTCTAATCATTTTTTGCAAAAAAAAATTTTTTTTTTTACTTCAATTAAGACTTTTCTTATCTGCCTTATTTCCCACTAACTTCAATTAATTCAGATCGAAACATTTATCTCAGTTTATTAACATTTAAAAAAAACCCTGAATTCCTCCTATGCAGAAAACCTTATCAACACCAGTGTCTAAAGATTTTTGAATGTGCACATCAGCAAGAATTTTGCGCCTATACTTCTGTTATTCATGTTTATTTAATTGTAAAGTTTTTATTATATCAATCTATAAGTTATATAAAACATGAAAAAAATAAATTTTATATTGTGACCTGAAGGTGAAATTATATTTAAGTGAACTATTTAAGTTATTTAATGACAGCACTTTTTTCTTTCACAAAAAAATTATTAATTTAGAGAAGCACAATATGGTAGAAAGTATCTCCTTATTTTTAAAAATCTTGCATTAATATTCTGGGTACAGCAATTCAAAGAACTAAACCTAATTTCAGGTTATTTGATGCAACCATTAGCTTTATTTGCTTTGTTAGTGGAGAGAGATACTTTATCAAGAGCTCCAACAGTAAGAAATAAATACTGGCTCCATTTACCAAATCCTAACATTCAGGGGTGCCTGGGTGGCTCAGTTGGTTGAGCGTCCAGTTCCTGACTTTTGACTTTAGCTCAGTTCACGATCTTGGGGTTTGTGAGTTTCAGCCCCCCCAGTGGATTCTGCGCTGGCAGTATGGAACCTGCTTGGGATTATGTCTCCTTCTCTCTCTCTCTGCCCCTCCCATGCTTGCTCTCTATGTCTCTCTCAAAATAAAAATAAACTGTAAGAAAAAAACTCCCGACATTCCTTTTTCAATTCCATCCAATAATTAGGAAAAGGTTTTTGTTGAACTCTTTCTAGAAACTTTCAATTTTCCCTAATGTTTATCAATTGTCCTTCAAGACAATTAGGAAGCAGATGCATTTTTGTATTTTTGACAAATGATTTCAAAATTCACGCAAGGTTTTTACTTGAAAGATTTTTAAAACAACTTATAAATGAGGTATTCAATTTTAAGAGAGTTATTATATTCAAAGAGTTAGTATATAAATAAAAAAATAAAATAAAATAAAATAAAATAAAATAAAATAAAATAAAAGGAGGGAAATCAGTGTCTCAAAAGCTTAACTGAGCACAAGATAGAACATTAGATGATACTAAGGAATCACTGTTTAAATAAATTTTTTGAAGGGGGGAAAAAAGAGTATAGATGACATAGGCCATCTTCAACATTCAAATCATCATACTAACAAATCCTACTTTCAAGATACTCTTTACATAGCACATGTTTTTTTAAAAACTGAGGAGCTGGGGAAGATGGCAGAGTAGGAAGATCCTGAACTCACCTTGTGTCATGGACACAGCAGGACAACAGCTACATGTATGTGATTAACTCTGAAAATGACCTGAAGACTGACAGAAAAGGCCTTTCTGGCTGATAACAGAATGTCACATCAAAAAGGGTAGGAGGGGCTGAGAAACTGCTAGGGACCAGATCTCTAGTGGGACTAATCACAAATGGTTGGGACATCACAGGCATAGAAAAGAGGATCAGATGCCACACCACGCATCCTTGGCACCGGGGACCCACAATGGGAAGACCGGTCCTCATAATGTCTGGCTTTGCAAGTCAGCAGGGCTTAGCATTGGGAGCTTTAAAAATCAGTGGGCTTGACTCCCATAGAGCCAAGGCGTGATAGAAAATGGAGTCCTCGCCCTTAAAGGTCCAGCATACTAAATAATGTGGCCAGATATATAGCACAGAATCAGTAGTTTGAAAAGCCCCCGAGGTATACATGAGACTTACTGAATAATCTTAGAACATGTGCTAGAGGAACAGGGATCTTCAGGATATGTCTTTGGGAACTAAACTGCTGGTGGGCACCATTTCTCTTTTCCTCTCCCAGCTTAGAGCCTGACACCTGCAGGAGCCAGCACTACTACTCCATCTACCTCGCTCACACAGCATGCCCAGCCCTGGTGTTCCCTTGTGGACCTACCCTCTGCAACACACCTGCCACAGCATGCGTTCCTCCAAAGGGGTTTCTGGCCCCATCAAACCCAGGAGGCAGTTCCAGTGGGATCACAGTAGCTCCTACCCTGGGGAGCAAAGCAGATAGCACTCATCAGCATGCCCGCAATACCTGGACCTGGGCTGCTTAGCGTGCTGCACCGGGGGCTAGCCCTGCCCTTTGATGCACCTTTGTCTGTGGCAGAGAGGCTCATTGCAGACACCTCGGCTGAGTACTGGCCTTGCCCACCAACGAGCCACAACAAGGCAGCCACAGGTCGATCTCTCAACACCATGAGGAGCAGAATCCTCTTCTACCCTATTGGTAACCATTTACCAAAGCCACTAATAAACATGCAAAATGGCAGAAGGTAATGATAATTTTAAAAGCAACAAGAGAAAAGACAACAGTTACATACACGGAAAACTTCCTAAGGCTATCAGCTGATTTTTCAGCAGGAATTTTGCAGGCCAGAAGGGAGTGGCATGATATATTCAAAGTGCTATAAGGAAGAGATCGGCAGCCAAGAATATTCTATGCAGCCGGGCTACAATTCAGAAGAGAAGCAGAGATAAAGGATTTCCCAGGTGAACAAAAACTAAAGGAGTTTATGACTACTAAATCAATTCCGCAAGAAATATCAAAGGGGACTCTGAGTGCAAAGTAGAGACCCCAAGTGACAATATAAAGGTAGGATACTCAAAAGCAGTAAAAATGCATATTTTCATAAATAAGGTGTCAGGGAACTCACAAAATTGGATGTAAAATATGACACCCTATGCCTAAAATGACACCATATGGGCAGGGGAAGAGTAAAGAATGGGTTCAAATTTAAAGGACCATCAACTTAATATAGAATACAACATCCACAAGTGGTTGTATACTAACATAATAATAACCATATATCAAAACCACTAATAAGATGCCAAGAATAATGAGAAAGAAATCCACATTTGTCACTAAAGAAAATCAGAAAAACATGAAAGACCAGAATAGATCAGAGACAATGTACAGAAATAGCCAAACACCAAATAATAAAATGACAACAAATACATATCTATCAACAATAACTTTGGATGGAAATAGATTAAATCCTCCAATCAAAAGACATAGGGTGACAGACTGGATAAAAAAATGAGACTCATTTTAGATCTACAGACACCTGCAAATTGAAAGTGAAGGGATGGAGAAATGTCTCTATTATGCAAATGGACATCAAAAGAAAGCCGGAGTCACCATACTCACATTGGACAAAACAGAATTTAAAACAAAGACTATAACAAGAATCAAAGAAGGACACTATATATTAATGAAGGGGACAGTCCACCAAGATAGCATTGCAAATAGGCACCCAACATAGGACCACCTAAATACATAAAACAGTTAGTAAAACACATAAAGGAACTAATCAATAATACGGTTATAGTATGGGCTTTAACACCCCATTCACATTGATGGACAGACCCTCTAAAACAGAACATCAACAAGGACAAATGGTTTTGAATGACACACTGATCCAGATGGATTTAACAGATATACCCAGAACATTCCATCCCCAAAGAGAAAAATTCACATCCTTCTCAGATGGACATGGAACATTCTCCAGAATAGATCACATGTTAGCCTGTAAAACAAACCTCACCAAATTCAAGAGGATCGAAGTCATACTACACATCTTTTCTGACATTATGAAACTAGAAATCACAAAAAGAAACTGGAGAAGACACACCCACATGGAGACTAAACATCATGAGACTAAACAACCAACGTGTCAATGAAGCGATCAAAGAAGAAATAACAGTGATACAGGCCTAATTCCAGAAACAAGAAAAAGCTCTAATAAACAATACAACACTATGCCTAAAGGAATTAGAAAAAGAACAAACAAAGCCCGAGTAGAAAAAAGAAAATAACAAAGATCAGAACACAAATATATGATATAGAAAAAAAAAATAGAAAAAGATCAATAAAACCAAGAACTGGTTCTTTGACAAGACAAAAATCAATGAACCTTTAGCCAAACTTATATCAAAAAAGAAGAAATCCAAATAAGAAATGACAAAGGAGAAGTAACAACTGACTCAAGGAAATACATACGATTATAAGAGAATACTATGAAAAATGATATGCCAACAAATTAGATAAGCTACAAGAAATGGGTAAATTCCTAAAAACACACAAACTTCTAAAACTGAATCAGGAAGACACAATCTGAATAGACCAATTACTAGTAACAAAATTGAATTGTTAATCAGAAGACTACCAAAAATAAAAGTTCAGGACCGGATGGATTTACAGGTGAATTCTACCAAACATCTAAATAAGAGTTAATACCTATTCTCAAACCATTACAAAAAAAAAAACAAAAAAACAAAAACAAACAACAAAAAAACAAAAAATAAAAAATAAAAATAACCCCTAAAAAACAGAAGGGAAGAAAAACTTCCAAATACATTCTATGAGGCCGGCACTACCCTGAAACCAAAACACACCACAAAAAAACTGTAGGCTAATATCCCCGATGAACATATATGCAAAAATCCTCAACAAAATATTAGCCAATTGAATTCAACAGTACAATTTATTATTCTTATTTTTAACTTTTTTAATGTTTATTTTTGAGAGAGCATAAGTGGGGGAGGGGCAGGGAGCGAGGGAGACACAGAATCTGAAGCAGGCTCCAGGTTCCCAGCTGTTAGCACAGAGCCTGACACGGGGCTCGAACCCACCAACCATGAGATCACGACCTGACCTGAAACTGGACACTTAACTGAGTCACCCAGGCACCCCTCAATAGCACATTTTAAAGAATGTACCATCCTCCGTGATCAAGTGGAATTTATTCCAGAAACAAATTGAATTCATTGGCTGTATTCCAGCAATGCAAGGGTGTCTCAATATTCACTAATCAATTAACATGATACACAATGTCAACAAAGCAAAGAATACCACGATTATCTCAATAGCAACAAAAGCAGTCGACAAATTTCAACATCTGTTCATGATGAAAACCTCAACAAAGTGTGTTTAGAAGAAACATACTTCAACATAATTGTGGCTCTACATATTTAGGTGCTGCCATGTTGGATGCATAAATATTTACAATTGTTACACCTTCTTGTTGCATAGTTCCCTTTACCACTGTGTTTTGTCCTATTTTGGTTCTTATTACAGTCTTTGTTTTAAAGTCTATTTTGTCTGGGGGCACCTGGGTGGCTCATTTGGTTAAGTGTCCAGCTGTTGATTTTGGCTCAGGTCACATGATGTCACGGTTCGTGATTTGAGCCTTGCATCGGGCTCTGTGCTGACAGTGCAGAGCCTGTTTGGAATTCTCTGCCCCTCCCCTGCTTTCTCTCTCAATAAATCAACATGAAAAAATAAAGTCTATTTTGTCTATCAGGTAGTACTCCTGCAGCTTTCTTTCTGCTTCCATTTGCATGAATAATATTTTTCCAACCCTTCACTTTCAATCTGCATGTCTAAGTCTGAAATAGGTCTCTTATAGGCAGCATTTATTTTTTTGTAATATATGAAATTTATTGCCAAATTGGTTTCCATACAACACCCAGTGCTCATCCCAAAAGGTGCCCTCCTCAATACCCATCACCCACCCTCCCCTCCCTCCCACCCCCCATCAACCCTCAGTTTGTTCTCAGTTTTTAACAGTCTCTTATGTTTTGGCTCTCTCCCACTCTAACCTCTTTTTTTTTTTCCTTCCCCTCCCCCATGGGTTTCTGTTAAGTTTCTCAGGATCCACATAAGAGTGAAACCATATGGTATCTGTCTTTCTCTGTCTGGCTTATTTCACTTAGCATCACACTCTCCAGTTCCATCCACGTTGCTACAAAAGGCCATATTTCATTCTTTCTCATTGCCACGTAGTATTCCATTGTGTATACAAACCACAATTTCTTTATCCATTCATCAGTTGATGGACATTTAGGCTCTTTCCATAATTTGGCTATTGTTGAGAGTGCTGCTATAAACATTGGGGTACAAGTGCCCATCTTATAGGCAGCATTTAGATGTGTTTGGCTTTTTTATCCAGTCACCCTGTATCTTTCGACTGGCGTATTTAGTCCATTTATATTCAAAGTAATTATTGATACCTATTGCCATTTTGTTACTTGTCTTATGACTGTTTTTGTAATTCTTTGTTTCTTTCTTATCTTGCTCCCTTCCTTTATGGTTTGATGGCTCTTCTTATTGATATGATTGGATTCCTTACTCTTATTTTTTGTGTATCTCCTATAGGGTTTTGATTCATGGCTACATTAGGTTCATATAGAACATCAATTTGGGTTGCAAAACAAAGTATACAACTGGAATATTCTTTTTTTATTTAAAATTTTGTTACAGTACAATATTGGTTTGGGGAGAAGAATTCAGTGATTCATCACTTGCATAAAACACCCAGTTCTCGGGGCGCCTGGGTGGCTCAGTCGGTTGAGCGTCCGACTTCGCTCGGGTCACGATCTCACGGTCCGTGAGTTCGAGCCCCGCATCAGGCTCTGTGCTGACAGCTCAGAGCCTGGAGCCTGCTTCCGATTCTGTGTCTCCCTCTCTCTCTGGCCCTCCCCCCGTTCATACTCTGTCTCTCTCCTGTCTCAAAAATAAAAATAAAAATGTTAAAAAGAAAACAAAAAACACCCAGTGCTCATCACAACAAGTGCCCTCCTTAATACTTATCACCCATCTAGCCCAGCCCCCACCCACCTCCTCCATCCACCCTCAGTTTGTTCTCTATAGCTAAGAGTCTCTTGTGGTTTCTTTCCCTCTCTCCTCTTCCCCCCTTTCCAGGTGTTCATTTTTTTTTGTTTCTTAAATTCCACACATGAGTGACATCATATGGTATTTGTCTTTCTCTAATTGACTTACTTCCCTTAGAATAATACATTCTAGCCCCATCCATGTTGTACCAAATGGCAGGATTTCACTCTTTTTGATGGCTAATATTTCAATATATATATATATATATATATATATATACACACACACACACACACACATATGTAATATATATACACACATATATGTACACATATACATACACACACACACACACACACACACACCACATTTTCTTCATCAATTCATCAGTCAATGGACATTTGGGTTCTCTCCATAGTTTAGCTCTTGTTGCTAAGGCTGTTGTAAACATTGGGGTGCATGTACCCCTTTGAAACTATATTATTGTATCCTTTGGGTACAACTTCAGTGTTTTTAAAATGATCAAGAATCACATAATATAAAAATGTCTTAACTAGAAACATATTAGACATTGATAGGTTTCTTTAGACTAAAGTCATATTTTAATGAATCATACGTTGTTAAAGACCAATTTTTTGTTTAACCAAATGTTCTGTTTTTAAATGATGAGGACAACAGTGAATACACTACATTCATCCCCTATTACATAGTATTTTCTTATTTTCTGACATTATAGAAAATAAGATAAATTATTATATGTGTTTAAATTTAAAAATCCTTAGTGTAGCTTAGAAGAACCTGGCCCCCCCGCTTATCTCTCAAGCTTGATTTTCCTCCTTTCTCCTTGCTGTATGCACGATAGCCACAGGGAACTTCTTTCAGTCTGTTAAGCATGCCATGATTTTACTTACTCCCAGCCTTTGTCTACCTTCTCTCTTCTGCCCAGAATGTTCTTATCCATCCCCAAGTTCACCTGGCAAAGTGTTGTCCTTCTTTAAGATGTAACGTAAACGTCACATTACCAAAAGCCTCTAGTCCCCTTCTCCCACCCAGCCACTGCAACCAGATTAAGTTCCCTTTTACATGTTTCTCAGACCAACATCTAACTTGCTCAGTGCTGTGTATCCAGCGTTTAACACAGTCCCTGGCATATAATAGGTGCTCGATAAATAATTATCGAGCCACAATAAACATTTCTGTAGCTTAATAGCAATACGGTTCCTTTGGCTAAAAATGAAAAATATTTTTATCACCCCATTTTAATTATGTAACACAAGTAATCTCTGATCCCAAATGTCTCTCCTTCAATCAATAACCTTATGGTTTAGAAAATATGCCTGTGATGGTTCATTCTGTGTGTCAACTTAGCTAGGGTATGGTGCCTAGTTGTTTGGTCGAACATCTGTCTAGGTGTTGCTGTAATGGTATTTTGTAAATGTGACTAACATTTCACTTTAAGCAAAAGAGATTATCCGCAATAATATGGTGGATCTTATTCAATAAGTTGAAAACCTTAAGAGTAAAAACTGAGGTTTTAGAGAAAAAGGGATTCTGCAAAATGAACATAGAAATCCTGAGTTTCCAGTCTACCCGCCTGTCTTATCAGATTTCAGACTCAAGGCCATAGTATCAACTTTTACACAAGTTTCCAGGTTTCCAGCCTTCTGAAACACATAAATGCATGAATAAATAAATGCTAAATCCAAGTGAAGATTTATCCATAATTCTTTTTAGGTAACATTAGCTTAATCACATATCAATCATTATATTTTCCCCTAAAATATCATAGAAAATAAAAGAATAAAGAATATTTTCTATTTTATCTATGTAACTATGTATCTATCTATCTGTCTCCTTTCTTTCATCTTTTAGGGTAATATATAACATTGAAAAAAGTGTAGTATATTAGTTAACTCAGTGTGGCTCCCAGATCTGGAAATACATTTTGAATTATAACCCTCTGTACCCATTATACAATAAATTTTAAAGCCTTCCTGCATTATTTTAATATCATTTTATTGCTGCCTTTCTCCTTAATATGTAAGATATTTGTGTATACCTGATAAAAATTATAGTCTTCATTCACATGAATAAATTTTGGCTGACTTGCCACCCTAGAAAACTCATAAAAACAACTTCATTAGCATATGGTATATAGAATTTAACACCATTATTAATATTTTCTTTGAAGTTTTTAAAGTTCAGTGGTTCTAAGTGTAACGCCTCTGTGTTTCAATCTTATTATCCAGCTTTTTGGGGGTATGAAAAGAATCTGACAACCATGAAATGAAATTTGCTTTGTTCACATATTAGCATAGCACGGGTGGGGGGGGTGTACTGCTTTGAGTCAGTTATAAAAATTTCCAAATCGCTATTATCATAGACTTTCAAACTTACTACGAAAAACAGTATCTTAAATATCCAATATTGAAACAGACATTTTAAACGCATGCAAAAATTTGACATAATGGTATCATGATCCTCACCCAGTTTCCAAAATTATCAGCTCAAAGACAATCGTGTTTCATCTATGCCTCCCACAAATTCCCTTCACCCAGACTACTTTGAAACAAATCCACACACGATGCCAGTTTCTTCTGAAATGTTTTAGTATGTATTTCTAAAAGATAAGAACACCAGGGGCACCTGGGTGGCTCAGTCAGTTGAGTATCCAACTCCTGATTTTGGCTCAGGGCATGATCCCAGGGTTGTAGGACTAAGCCCTGGGTCAGGCTCCGTGCTAAGTGTAAAGTCTGCTTAAGATTCTCTTTTTCCCCCTCTGCTCCTCTCCCCCATTCTCTCTCTCTCAAAATAAAAATTAAAAAATAGTAAATTAAAAAAATATAACAACTCTGGAGATAAAACAACCCCCAAATGGGTCATCTCCTATTCAAATTTAATAATTCCTTAATCATAAGATATCCTGTCAATAATAAGATTTATAGTGTGTCTCATAAATGTCTTATAGAAAAAGTTCCAATCAGGATCCAGATATCTAAAATGCTCAGATCGGGATCCTACTGTGATTGAGATATCTCTTAAATTTATTTTATTCTATATTTTTTTCCCATCTTTTTTTTCTCTCACAGTTTATTTCTTGAAGCAAGTGGATTATCTTTCCTGTAGATCTTCCCACAGTCTGAATTTGGCAGATCATATTCCATTCTTCTTTAATGCTTCCTCTATATTATTTTCAATAAACTGGTAGTTGAACATAAAGGCTTGATAGGATTTTCTTATTAATTTCCTTCAGAAGTTGTTCTGTATTAATCAGAAATTACATATGTGATTCTCTCTTTTCTTATTTTTAACAGCCATTTTTGGTATCAATGATATTAATTCATGAGGAAAAAAGTGTTGAGCATGTGAGCCCTACCTTTGAAGTCCAGTATGAGGCATGCTTTTTTTAAAAAAAATTTTTTTTTAATGCTTTCATTTATTTTTAAGACAGAGAGAGAGAGACAGAGCATGAGCAGGGGAGGGGCAGAGAGGGGGGAGACACAGAATCTGAAGCAGGCTCCAGGCTCTGAACTGGCAGCACAGAGCCCAATGTGGGGCCTGAACTCACAGACCGTGAGATCATGACCTGAGCTGAAGTCGGACACTTAACCTACTGAGCCACCCAGGTGCCCCTGGGGCATGCTTTAAGTATGTGTGGGGAGCCAAATCATCAAGGACCACCAGAGATTTGGAGATGTGCCCCTCTGACCATATGGTGCTGTTCTTACCCAATTAATACAAAGCCATTGTGCAATTATACAAATCAGTCTTCCTTCTTTTTACCGCTTTGTGACATTAGAACTCAGTATTGACCCCTTAGCCCTATCCCCATTGTTACTGAATAGCTAGCGGGGTTAGGAGTAAGCCCTCAGAGAGGAACACAGTGGACTTATTTTATCTAAGACATTTGTGAGCTAAAGTTAGTGACTGGAAAAAAAAAAAAAGAATTTTCTCTGCATTTGGACCATAACTTAGTAATATGGGTTGCACTAGCCATAATCACCATCACCATCAATAGCCATCCTGTGAAACTCTATGTACATGGTACTATATTGAGTGCTAGGTCACGGAAACAGAGAAGGCATGTGGTCTTCTAAGACATACTGATATACTTGGCAAGAGGGGAGAACGTTAATAAAATGTAAGAAATAGTAAGCTAGATGAGGAAAATGGCAAGCATAAGAGTAAACAGAAGAAACAAATACATATTTTCAAACGAGGATTGAAGAAAGACCTACCAAACGTTGAGGCAGCCAGGAAGGTCTATGGAACTATGTTTGCTGTGCAGGAGCCCTACAAACTGGCAATTTGTGAGCAAGGAGACAAAAACCTTCCTTTGAATGGAAGCTTTTTAAAAATTAGGCACAGTTTCCCTTTCCATCAATGGCAGACAATGTCCCCCAGATGGCATCATGGGTGAATTTTTATTGACTATTTAAGGAAAAAATAACTTAAGTCCTTAAAAAAATGTTCAGAAAATAGAGGAGGCAATAATTCACAACTCTTTCTATAAATCCAGCTTAACTCTGAAACAAGCATCTGAAGTGATCGACACCAAGAGAAAATACAGACAAATCTAACTCATTAACATAGATGCAAAAATCTAGAACAAAATTTTAGCAAATTAAATCTAATTTACACACACACACACACACACACACACACACACACACCTCAAAGTGAGGTTTATCCCAGGATTATAAGTTTTAGAATCTGAAAATAAACCAAGGTAATTTACCACATTAACAAAGGAAAAAACCAGATGATCCACTGGCTACATTCAGAAAAAAACAATTAACAAAATTCCATACTCATTCATGACAAAAAAAAAAAAAAAATTCAAAGAAAACATCGAAGAAAACTTCCTCAGTCTGATAAAGGGCATCTATGAAAATCCTACAACTGATGTCATAATTCATGGCAAAATACTGAATTCTTTCCCTCTAAAATTAATACCAGAGCCAACAAATCCACTCACACCACTTCCACTCATTATTCACTAAAGGTCTAAACCAATGCGCAAAGGAAAATAAATAAATAAAATATAAAACATAGAAAGGAAGGAAGAAATAAAAGGCAGAACTGGGAATAAAAAAGTACAACAGTCTTTATTTGCATATATTATGATTATATATATACGTATGTATAGAAAACTCAAAGAAACCTAAGCAGAGTCTATTACATTTATACTAAACTGGATAAGTTGAAATTAGCATGACTTTGGGATATAAGGTATATATAAAAAATAACTGTATTCCTATATACAGATAAATTTTTAAAGATGCAGAGCACTTAAAATTAATATCAAAAGACATAACACACCTAGGAAGATATGCAAAGATATATCTTAAAGATATATTTTAAAGATATATAAAATATATATATATTTTTAAAGATATATATATTTTAAAGGTACATAAAATATTCTACAGTTAAAAACTACAAAAGTATTGAGAGAAATGTGAAAAGATCTATAGACATGGGGAGCTATACCATTCTCCTATTTAGAAAGTCATTAATTCTGCCCAATTGTTCTATTGATTCAAATCAATTACAGTTAAAGTTTTGGCAAGGTTGGCTTGTGGGGGTGGGGGTGGGGAGTTGATATATTGATAAATTGATCCTAAAATATATATGCAAATGCAGAGGACTTAGACTAGCCAAAACAATTTTGCAGGACAGTAAGAAAATTAGATGACATACCCTATCTGATTTTAAAACACAATACATAGTTATACTAATCAAGACATGGGATACTGACGATGGTTAGATATATTGATCAACAGAGTAGAAGACAGATTTCAAACACAGATCCACATGTATGGTCAACGGATTTTCAAAAAAAAATGCAACAAAATAATCTGAGAAAGGAAAAACTTTCAGCAAATAGCACTGGGTAAATTAAATATCTGCATCAAAATAATGGAATTTGATCCATATATCACACCATATACAGAAATTAACTTGAAATGTATTGCAGTATGAAATTCAAAAGCTAAAACTATAAAACTTTTAGGAAAAAATAGAGTAACTTTGCAACTTTTGGTTATGCAAAGATTTCTTAGAGCACAACATAAACCACAAAAGAAAAAGATGATAAAATGGATTTAATCAAAATTAAAACTTATCAAAGGATGCAACTAGTAAAATAAAAAGGTAAGCCGTAGACTAAATCTAATTATGCCCTAATAATATTAACAAAAAAATCCCTGTTGGGAGGAGAGCCATGATGAGATACAGTAGGCTAAACCCCCAAGGCTAACAACAATTAATGTTGGAGAGGATATGGGTCAATCAACTCTCATTCCCTGTTTTTTTGGGTGCCAATTGGCACAATCATATTTCAAAACTATGTGGGATTATCTGAGAATGTTGAATATAAGCTTTCTCAGGAAGCTAGAAATTTCACTCCTAGTTATACACTCAACAAAAATGCATCAATATGAACACCTATGTACAAGAACACGTGTAGCAGCATTATTCATTATGGTCAAAAACGGAAAGAAACTTAAGTATCCATTAGCAGGAGGATGAATATTGCGTATGTATAAGCTGAAACACCACAGAGCTTGAAATGAAAGCAGCACACTATGACAGCATAAACTGAGAGGACAAGAACAATGAGGTGGGATTGGAAATGCAGTTAATGGTCAGAGTTTCTCAAACTTTATTTATTTTGAGACAGCGCGAGTGCAAGAGGGACTGAGAGAGAGAGAGAGAGAGAATCCCACACAGGCTCCATGCTGTCAGCACAGAGCCCGATGCAAGGCTCGATCTCGCAAACTGTGAAATCATGACCTGAGCCGAAATCAAGTCCCAAAGCCTAACCGACTGAGCTACCCAGGCGCCCCAGCGTTCAGAGTTTTCAAGGACTTGGCAGCTACAGCAAGGAGATTGGGGGTTTTGATTCATCTGATGACAAAGGCACTGACAGATTTAATGGAAGACAGTGATCTGATATGATCTATATCTTTTAAAAAGGTTATTCTGGAGGCTCTATGGAGAAGTGATTGGGTTGTGAATCAGAGAAAAAGCCAGGAGAGTCATTAAGATGTTGTTGCAATGGTCCAAACAAGGGATGAGTGTCTTCAACTAGAAAACAGTAATGTCTCTCAAAAATTGTTGAAAATGAGCTTCCAGGCTGGTGAGTCAGAGTATTTGTACGCACCACTGTGCTGGGTCCCAAGCTATGCAAGGACTGAAGCTCCTTTGTTCAAAATCCTGCCCTATTCATCGCTTCATCTGGCTGTTAATTTGTATCTTTTAATACCCTTTGTAAAAACCCATAGTCCAGTGAGTAAAAAAAAAAAAAGGAATAAACCATCCCTGTAACCTAAAACAAATGTCAGCATTTTCTTCTTGATATATTTGAGATTAATTATTTTTTAAAAATTATATCAAGAGTTTACCTCACTTCATAATCATCTAAAAGCAACTGCCAGGGTATTTTATATTCTGTACTAACTCTCAAAGTCAATTCTAATAGATATGGAACTGTCTTCCACGTTGGGTTTTTTGGTTTTTTTTTTTCAAATTCATGCATCACTAGACTTTTATCTATTACCCATGGTAGTTCTAAAGACACCATGCTTACTTCTAAGGTTGCAGACGTCTTCTGTTTATTTTGGTATTTACTCTGTTCTCTAACAGGGACAGTTGTTATTGGTGCCATGCTGTTATATGTCTGCTTATCTGAATGGTAATGTAAGTTATTAGCTTGTGTAGTTTAGTATAAAGCTCGGGTCATTTGACTGCTAATGGTAAATGAGAATAGACTTGATAAGAATTGTGTCTTTTAATTTACAACACAACACATTATCTCTTCTCAAAACTCCCTTCCATTTCGCTCTTAATGAAGTTTAGCAATGCAGAATGACTATTCACGGACTCAGAATATAAACACAAATATTAGGAGGGCACACGGGAACTGACCCTGGCTCGGCTGTGTTGTTCAAGAACCCTCCAGGTCTTGACGGACTGGGGTTGAGGGTAATGTTAATGAGTAGGAATACTATGCTTTTTTGCTCTTTACCTCTGAAGCAAAGGAGATGCTCTCAAGTCAAACTCCCACATATATCTGCAGCACTGTGCAGGAAGTGACCGTGGATTTGTTACCTTCTCATAGAACCCAGATCAAAAGCCAGCAGAGGGTGACTGACTCATTCGTAGTGCTGGCCTATGCAATAAACTTGTGTTCTAAACAAAGCGGGGCTATTCTGGCCACCGTATGTTCCACGTATGTGAATTTTAAGTCCAAGAAAAAAAAAAGGCTTCCGGGTTTTTACTTCAGCCAGTTCTGCTGCCAATGGATTATAAAATCAGCACAAAGTCACTTCAGTTTTAGCTGTAGGGTTTTAGTGTCAATTCCAGAGTAAGGATTCAACTGATTCTGGGTGCAAGGTGGTTTTGCCCAGGGAGAATTTTGGTAGGAGGCACTGTTCTAGGGTTGTGACTTATTCTAAGACTGCATGCTTCTTGGCTAAAATGCTACTTACTGTCTCTTTCCAATGAGACTGCAATGTTCAAAAAGACAGATACTTTGTCTGTTGCATTCACCCTCCATCTTCAGCACCTATAATAGAGTCTGACACAAGTGTTCAGGTTCAACGGATACACGAGGTTATTAGTGCTGTCCACCCGGTATTTCCAGTTCTACACTCCCATGCCATCCCTCGCCTTGAATTGAGGTCTAGTCATGGGACTTGCTTTGTGATAAAAGTGATCTGTGGCACTTTGTTTACCATACAATAGACATTAAGAGACTTTGGGGTCAAAGAGGAGACTGGATCATTCATATAACTCAGTCGAGGTGGTTTATGGACCTACGTGTCGAAAACAAAACTCAGAAAGTCTAAGTAGAAAATATAGTCGAATATCTTCCAGATACTGAGGTAGGGAAAGACACAGGAAGACCCAGGAAAGTATTAATCACAAAAGAAATATGGGTAGATGGGACTATATTAAAATTAAAAACGCTTGTTCATCGAAAGATACTCCAAAGAAAAGTGAAAATACCAGTTACAAACTGTAAGAAGCTATATGCGATACACATGACTGGTACCTACGAAGACAAGAATATATCAAGCGCTCCCCAAATGAGTAAGAAGAGCCCAAAACTCAACTGGAAAATGGCACGGGAGTCAACAAAGGGTGATGGAACTGGACAGCCATGTGCAAGAAAATGAACGTAGGCACACGTCTCATACCCTTCGCAAAACTGAACTCAGAATGAACCACAGACACACAACTATACGACCCTCCTACAAGATCACGGGAGAAAGCCTAGATGACGTTGAGTCTGGTGATGATGTCTTAGAACAACAGAAACATGATCCGTGAAAGACACAAGTGATAAGCTGGATTTCATTAAAATAAAAAAACTTCTATTCTGTGAAAGGCACTGTCAGGAGATCGAAAAGATGAACCACAGACTGCGAGAACACACTTGCAAAAGACATGGCTGATAAAGGACTTCTGTCCAAAGTACTCAGAGAACTCTTAAAAGTCAACACTATGAGATGCCTGGGTGGCTCGGTCAGGTGAGCTTCTGACTCTTGATTTCGGCTCAGGTCATGATCTCATGGTTTGTGGGTTTGAGCCCCGCGTCTAGCTTTGTGCTGACAGCTCAGAGCCTGGAGCCCGCTTCGGATTCTGTGTCTCCCTCTCTCTCTCTCTCTCTGCCCCTCCCCTGTTCACACTCTCTCTCTCTTTCAAAAATAAATAAACATTAAAAAACAAACAAAAACTCAACAATAAGTAAACAAACAACTGGGTCCAAAAAAAAAAAAAAAGTACAAAGACCTTAACAGGCATCTCACCAAAAAAATAAATAAAATACTACTACTACTACATGGAAGGCAACTGAGCATATTAAAGATGCTCCACACTATATGTCATTTGGATAAACACGTAGAAGTTGAGTATTCTGGCTATCGTATGTATAAATCTCCTTGTCCGTGACATGGGCAGAATAAGAGAACTTATTACGTAGGCTGGATTTGATTGGTTAAAGACGATGACCCATGATGCTTTTCAGCATAGTGTTTGGCCCGTAACAAGTCCTCAAATCATATTCTCTTTCAGGTCTTATCAATCACCCCGCTGAGCCTCATAGTACAGCATCTTCTAGTCTAACACGACAGTGTCCTGCTGTCCTTGCTTACACTGAAGCTATTCCTCAGGCATAGAATACTCTCGATCTCCAGCATCTGACTCCATAATGAGTATTGAAAATTGAACACATTTATGAATGAATATGATGATTTAAAAAAAAAAAAAGACTAGTGGATCAGTCAGGATTCAAAGACACAGAACAATCAGGAAATAGAAACTAAGATTCGCTGCAAGGAATTAGCTTACATGATTGTAGACGCTGGCTAGGGCAAGTTCAAACTCTGTAAGGCAGGATGTCAGGAATGCAAGCTGGACCTCTCAGGCACAGGCTGAAGCTGTTGTCTACAGGGAAACTTATTCTTCAGACACCTCTTCAAACCCTTTAACTGATTAAGTCAGGACCGCCCAGATTATTTAGGATGATCTCCCTTAAATTTATTGGATTAGGAATGTCAATCACATCTACAAAACCTTCCCAGCAATGCCTAGATCAGTGTTTGAGTGATTACCTTGGGGCTGCAGTATAGCCAAAATGACACAAACTGGCCATCCCGAATGATACGTAAATTCTGCTTACGTGACGCACACACTAATGAAATACACATTGACAGAACATAGAAGATGGGGTTTGCAGGGGACTCATGTTTCTTGGAAGTTTCTACACAGACTGAAGATCCAGCTCCCCCAAATCTCAATGTATTGGTGGCTGTGTAGACCTCAATATAGCTGAATTGTAACTCCTTCAAATAGAAGCTATAACACTTATTTCCTTTTTAAAAATTCTCTTTAGGATTTGTTGGTTTCTTTTTAATGGCATCTCTAGTCATAAAAGTTACTTAATAAAATTGCATGGGAAGTTGAAGACCCAAAAGGGAATTTATTTATTTGCCATGTCTGATATTATTCATGATTCCAAGCCTGCATAAAATTTAAATATTACAACAATCTTTCGGGGGTTAAATTCTACTGGGAAAATAAGGCAATGCAGGAAGTGTGTCAAAGTCATGAAAAATTCCAAGCACATGATCAAAATACTGGCTTCGCTTGGAAGAAATGTACCATTTTCTAGGGCAAATGATTACTAATAAATGGAAATGTCTGCTTTCTTCTTGCTCCCATTAACTGTCGTGTAATTCACACCAGCCAGCCAATAGGCGGACCTTTAGTCTTAGTAAAAATGGAACAATTTGGGGAGAATTATGAAGCCAAACAATACTGAATAGATGGGAGACATTTTCACTAGCAGGGTGTGAACAAAACATTCAAACGAGCAGGTGCAGACTCCCTGGCTCGTGGGACACGCTGTACATTTTCATCTATGCTTTCACTGTCTTAATTCAAGCAGGCAACACAGGAAAGCTATGCTCTCTTTAATTTTTAAGGCGAGCAGGGGCCACTGCTTGCTGGTGTAACCTAAAGTTTGAGAACCACTGGTGAAGAAATGCCTTTGATTAGCTTTAATTTCAAGAGCAATGCTTCTCAGGCTGTAGTGTATGAGGAGGCGCTGCTGGGGAGCAGGCAAAATGCAGATTCCCAGGCCTGCGTGACTGTGATCCCCCAGGGATGGGATGGGAGCCAGCCCATTTTTGAGATGCCGCTTTGAGTCTTCAGGGACAAGCCTGAGAAGAGGCTCTCCGCCTGGTCCTTTATGTCTGCAATCCAGACTGGCCCAGACTCTCCACTGAAACATTCTTGCCCATGTCTATAATCCTCTGGGCCGTCCTGGGGCTTCTCTCTCTTAAAAGTTACATTAGCCTTTACCAAATTGAGATAAACAAAATGGAATATGTCATTTCAGATCTATCCTATGAAGAAGGAAACTAATGAGCTTAGAAATTTCTAAGAAAAGCATAAAACCTGGAGGAATGGGAAAAACACAATTTGCTTTTCCTCCCCCGGGAGTTAAAATGGTTCAGGGCACTTTTTCTTCCTAGTTATCTCAAGTTCTACCAAATCTAATCAAATGCACACTCTCCTGGTCGAATGAGTTAATAAGAGGAATTAATAAAACAATTAAAAAGTATGATGAAAACTGGTTTTATTTTATGGACTTGACGTTGCTCAAGAGGATTCAGAAGTCTGTGAATAGAGGCCTTTCCCATTTGTAAGGCTCTTCTAGGATGGAACTGACAGTCACCTGGGGTTCACAGACCCTGGGCAAGGACATACCGATCTCATTCCCTACACTCCCCTGCAAGCCTGGGGGACGCAGGAGGGAAGTGCTGTCTCCAACTCAATGAAGTTTAACTGCCCAAGTCTATAATATTTGCTAGCAAACATTATCACTTTGATTTTCTGCTTGTTATGTCAATGCATGTATAAGTAACAACAACAACAAAAAATACCTAAGATAAGTAGCGCAATCTTGACACAGTTTAAAAATACGTACTCAGTCCTGGCCTTCATATAAGAAGTCATCATTTCATGGAGTGTCAGGGAGGCCCAGTCAGTTAAGCATCTGACTCCTAGTTTTGGTTCAGATGACTCACTGTTGGTGAGTTTGGACCCCACATCAGGCTCTGTGCTGACAGGCAGAACCTGCTTGGGATTCTCTCTCTCTCTCTCTCGCTCTCTCCTTCTCTCTCAAAATCAATAAAACGTACGTTAAAAAAAAAAACAAGTCCTCCTTTCATCATAACCTCTAGTTTTGTCTTTTTTTTTTAATTAGATGAAAAAAGGTTACAATTTCTTTCCTTCTTGATAATACTACCAGTCCTACTGAGATTCCCTAAGAATATGGAGGCAACGGCCTTGGGTTATTGGTGAGCCCAAGGTGTCATAACCCTGGACAGTGCAAAAGAGCTCTTACTGCCACCTGGCCCAGCAGGAATTTTTCTTTTTAATTCCATGTCATGGTGATTTGCACTGATGCATTTCTGTACATACCAACCTATGAATATTTGGGGGATTAAAAATGGAAGCCGTCAGAAATCAAGTATGCATTTGTTAGCACACCAATAGACTCATTAAAGTGGTTGGTGAAAATTCTTTTAGTGATTCACTTCCTAGAAATCTGATTTTTCAGTACTCCTGTCTGAGAAAAATAGTAGTTTCTTTACTATTCTCATTGCTATCGTGCTAGCAGCAGGAACTATCAACGCTCAACCATGCCTGGCTCCCAGCAAAATCATGACTCAGGCAAAGGTTGTTTTGATCCCTTTACCTCCCTGTGTTCAGAATTGATTTCATTAGTTCATGCACCAAGTATCTGTTCTCAGTGCAAGGCTGCTGGTGACCCCGAAGAGGACAGTTGTGAAGGGGTTTGGAAGTGAAAGCCAGATATGAGAGGATGTGAAGAGAATGCGATAAGAAGAACCGGTGAGAATTTCGAGAAATTTTGTTGCATTGAGTGACAAAGAAAATAGGGTCATTAATGCGGTGAAAGCGAGAATAAGCAAAGGCTTTTCAAGTGAGAGAAGTAACAGCATGTTTGTCTGCTGATGGGTTGACCCAGGAGATACTGAACACGTGGAGGAGGAGAAAGGGGATACCTGTCACTCAGCCCTTCAGAAAGGGAGAGCAATGGGGCCCCGAACAAGAGCAATGGGGCCCTGAACCAGTAGAGGACTTGGCATTATTTAGGACTGTGAATAGCTCATTTGTAGTAACTCAGTTAAAGGCAAGTGATTTGGGGATTTGTGTAGCCGTGTTAGGTTGGAATGGCGAGTGAGTGAGCACACTGACTTCTGATAGCTTTTCCCATTGAGGTAAGAAATGACTGTGAGAATTATAAAGGCATTTGAGGAGAATAAAGGTGTGACATAATAATCTAAGGCGGTGAAGGAACAAAGGGACAAGAGTAGTACAGAAGTGTTGTTCGGTCCCCAGTGGCCCCGTGGAAAGGCTCTGAAGGCTCTGGGAACACCACAGCCACAAGGCGGCCATCTATAAAAGCCAGGAAGAGAGGCCCCAACAGAAACCAACCCTGATGGCGTCTTCATCTTGGACTTCTAGCCCCCAGAGCTATGAGAAAAAAAAAAAAAACAAATTTCTGTTGTTTAAGCCACCCAGTGCTTTGTTAGGGCACCCCTGGGAAACTAACGCACTAACTTTCCTCACCAACAGCAAAATCTTAGAGAAGAAAAATCGAAGGTAGTTTTGAGAGCTTATTGCCCTAAGCCTGTATCTATAGATCTCCGCTGACATTTACTTGACATTTACTCTTAAGTATATTCTAAAGGTATATCCTTATTAGATTAAAAAAAAATCAAAATGCAGGAAACTATTTGAGAATAATACATGCAAGTATGTAATTATAAATCCAACAGCAGTATTTGTGAAGTCTCACATAAATTTCCTACGTAATTCGTTTCTAGATATAGTATTCTTGGGAATAGGGCAAATATAACTGTATTTTTCTCCTTTTAACATAATTTAGAATGGGAAAAAAATCCTTTGCCAAAAAATAATGCACAGGTGCATGTATGGCACTTTACTCATATAGACTGCATAGAGTTACCAGAGAATTCTCCCTAAGACCCTCAGGTCTATTTTCCTGTGGGTTTGTTATAAATTCCCCCTGGAAGCCCTACACTCAGTAAAATGACTGTACTTCTTTTTTGAGAAGAGTAAGGTAAAACTTCCCAAACTGGCCATGCTACTTTGTCATAACTCCAGATTTGCTAGCTCCTTTGAGCTCCAGATTTTGCTTGGAAAAGAGAGACAGACAGAGAGGGAGACAGAGAAAGAGAGAAGAAATTCCTGCCGCTCACCGAAGTGCTAGTTCCTAAACTTACTGGCACTCACGTTAGTGACACGTCTAAAGAATCCTATTGTATACTCCTGGGTGATAAGCATGGAACTGGGTGGTTCAAACCATGTCGTGGGAAAGGAAGGAAGAAAACAGCAGATCATGGTAGGTAGGGCCAACAGAAGGAGGTTGTTGCCCATGTCCTTGCCCATCAAAATCAGGAACAAATGAACTAGAAGTGACTAAGATTTCAGAACGCTACCTGAAAGTTAGTTTGATGTTACTATTTTAAAACGGAAATCATCTTTCATGGACACTTCAGATTAATTTGGGGAATGATAGAGGTTTCTAGGAAGTCGTCCTAGACCAGTTAGAAGAGGGTTATTTTGAGATTTGAAAGGCCATGTGGATTTAACTCTACAGCAGTGACCATGATTGCTGTTATCTTGTAACAACTTTTACAGAAAGCTATTTAGGGATCTCTGTAATTAAAAACATAAAGTAAATTTGTAATATGTTTTCTTGCACTTAGGAAAGCATGTTAATTATAGGTGAGCAAGCACTTTGAATCTGCTTCCATTTATGTAGGTTAGTACTGTATTATTTAAGTGGTCTGCACTATAATTTAGGATAGTCCTGACTGAGGTGACCATAATCCCAGTCTGCCCAGGGCAGGTGATGTTTTATGCCTCTTGTTCCAGTGCAATTATTAATTGAGCCCCTTTTCATTCTCAAAAGTATCTTCATTTGCATTAAACTTCCATTGTATTATGACCCACCCACCAGCATCTCATGACACCAACTTTGATGAGTAGTGGGTCAGAGAATCTACAAATTATTAATAGTCATCTTATACTCATCTGAATGTAAAAATGATAAAAAGAAAAATAAAGAGTTCCCGAGGTTGGAAGATGGAAGAGGGGTGGGTGTGGATCCCAAGCTCACCTCATCCAGTGAATACAACGAGCTCAATATCGAATCATACTACGTAGCCCAGAAACCGACCTGAAGGCTGAAAACTCCTCAACTAAAGGTGGAGACAAGGCCACATTGAAGAAGGGAGGAGGTGTAGAGCTGCAGTTTGGGAGAGAGATGTATCTTGGCTGCTATGGTAGTACAGAAGGGTAAGAGATGGAGTGGCACACAGGGAAGTGCCTGGGGAAAATGAATTCCCCTAGCAGTTGGTTTGGAAACCAAGAGGAGCCAAATTTCCTGAGCTCTTGCCATCAGTGGGACGTAAAGCCTGGAGTTTTAAGGTTCAGCGGGTGTGGCTGGGATAGAGCCCCGATGCCATTGTGCTGCTCTTGGAGAGAAGGCAGGCAAACAACCCTTGGACACACAGCATGGAAACAGACATGAAGAGCGCCCAGAGCACACAGCGGGGAGGCTGTTTGCTCATCTTAAAGTGTGTCCCAGAGAGGCAGCATCCATGTAGACATTCCTCTGGAAACAAAAGAACTGTCTAGCGCCATCTCCCTCCCCTGCCCTTCAGCATTAGCAGAGGGCCACCTGCAGCTCCAAAACTCACTACCTGACTTGCTTAAACCAAGCCCTCCCTCCCCACCCGCCCCCACACTCTGGTGGAACCACCTCTCCCGGTCACGCTTGCTTCAGTCCCAGCCCTAGAAGACCAGTCCCCACCCCCCCTCCCAGAAGACCAGTCCAAACCCCTAATCACACCACATCTCACAACTCAGGAGTTTTGTAGTGCCTCGGTTCCAGAGGCATTGGTGACAGGTCTCATTTCACAAGCAGACCATAGCACACCTAGTTAAAATGCACCACATTCAAGCCGGGGACCAAACATTAACCAACAACAGGCAAAGCCTCTCCAGACAACTGGTCTGAAAGGATAATGCAGTCAGGACAAAATATCAGAGCACATACAGCACACATTAGAGACATTCCCTCTAGTGCTAGGCTCTGAGGAACAAGGGACAGTACATGGGAGGACACCACAGGAACTCTCTTTTAGAAGGCCATTACCCTCAAGGAGACGTAGTTGACTTTCCTACCACAAATAGGCACAGATAATTAGATAAAATAAGAAGACAAATTTATCCTAGATGAAAGAACAGGACAAGGCCACTGTCAGAGATCTAAGCAAAGCAGATATAAGTAACCTGCTTGATGGAGAATGTAAAGTAATGATCACAAAGATACTCACTGGACTTGAGAAAAGAGTGTAAGGCTTAAGTGAGACCCTTAACACAGAGATAAGGAATACCCTATCAGAGATAAAGGCTCAAAAACCAAAATGAGAAACACACTTCATAGAATCAACAGCAGGCTGGAAGAAGCAGAGGAATGAATTAGAGACTTAGAAGACAGAGTAAGGGAAAGCAATCAAGCTGAACAAAGGAGAGAAAAAAGAATTATACAAAACAAGAACATACATAAGGAACTCGGTGACTCCATCAAACATAATAACATTCATATTATAGGAGTCCCAGAAGAAGAAGAAGAGAGAAAAGGGGGCAGGGAATTTCTTTGAAGAAATAATAGCTGAAAACTTCCCTAGTATGGGGAAAGAAACAGGTCTCCAGATCCAGGAGGCACAGAAAACTCCCATCGAAATCAACAAAAGCAGACAGACACCAAGACATATTATAATTAAATTTACAAAATATAATGATAAATAAAAATCTTAAAAACAGCAAGTCAAAAGAAGTCACTCACTTACAAGGGAAAACCCCTCAGGCTAGCAGGAAATTTTTTAACAGTACTTTGGCAAGCCTGAAGGGAGTGCCATGATATATGTAAAGGGCTGAATGGGAAAAAATCAGCAGCCAAGTATATTCTATCCAGTAAGGCTATCATTTGGAACAGAAGGAGCAATAAAGAATTTCCCAGATGCACAAAAACTAAAGAAGTTCATGACCGCTATACCAACCCTGCAAAAAATATAGAAGGGGACTCTTTGAGTGCAAAGGAGAGCCCCAAATTGACAGTATAAAGGGAGGAAACACAAAATCAGTAAAAGTGAATATTTCCATAAAAAATCAGTCAGGGAACTCACAAAATAAAAAGATGTAAATATGACAACATATACCTAAAATGTGGGGAGGAGAGGAATAAAGAACGAGTTCAAACTTAAACCACCGTCAACTTAATATAGACTGCTACATGCACAGGAGTTTATACTTAATGTAATAACCATTATGAATAAATATGCAAAGAATAAAGAGAAATAAATCCAAATATATCACTAAAGAAAATCAGTAAAACATGAAAGACAAAAGACCAAGAAAACCTACAGAAACAACCACAAACAAGTTATAAAATGACAATAAATACATACCAACAATAGGTCTGGATGTAAATGGATTGAATGCTCCAATGAAAAGATAGAAATTGACAGAATGGATAAAAAAACAAGATCCATCTATATGCAGTCTATAAGAGATTAATTTAGACCTAAAGATACCCGTAGCTTGAAAGTGAGGGCATGAAGAAATGTTTATATTGTGCAAATGTTTAACAAAAGAAAGCTGGAGTAGCAATACTTACATTGGGCAAAATAGATTTTAAAACAAAGACTGTAACGAGAGACAAAGAAGGACACTGTATAATAATAAAGACAATCCAACAAGATGTAATTGAAAATATTTATGCACTCAACTCAATGTATTTGGGAGGATCCAAATACATCAAACAGATAATGGCAAATATAAAGGAACTAATTGGTAATAATAAAATAATAGTAGGGGACTTTAACACCCCACTTGCATCAATGGACAGGTCTAAACAGAAAATCAGCAAGGAAACAGTGGCTTTGAATGACACACTGGCACAAATGGATGTAACAGATATATTGAGAACATTCCATCCTAAAACAGAAAAATACACATTCTTTCAAGTGCATATGAAACATTGTCCAAAACAGATCACAAATTAGGCCAGAAAACAAGCCTCACCAAATTTAAGAAGATTGAAGTCATACCGTGCATCTCTTCTGTCCACAACACTATGAAACTAGAAGTCAACCGTAAGAAAGAATCTTGGTAGACCACAAATACATGGAAGTTAAATAACATGCTACTAAACAATAAATGGGACAACCAGGAAATCGAAGAAGAAATTAAAAAGTACATGGGCACAAAAGAAAATGGAAACACAAGCGTCCAAACCATTTGGGAGACAGCAAAAGGGAAGTTTATAGCAATACAGGTCTTTATCAAGAAGCAAGAAAAATCTCAAACAACCTAACAACCTAACCTTATGTCTGAAGGATCTAGAATGAGAACAACAAACAAAACCCCAAACCAGAAGGACGGAGGTAATAAAGATCACAGCATAAATAAATGATATAAAAACTAAAAAAAAAACAATAGACAGATGAAACCAGTAGCTTGATCTTTGGAAAAAAAATTTTAAAAATTGATAAACCTCAAGCCAGACTATTCAAAAAAGAAACTCTCAAATAAAATAACAAATGAGAGAGGAGAAATAACACCACAGAAATAAAAACAATTAAGGATATTATGAAAAACTATATGCCAAAAAATTGGACAACCCAGAAAAAATGGGTGCATTCCTAGAAACATACAATTTACCAATACTGAAGCAAGAGGAAATAGAAAATTTGAACAGACCAATAACCTGCAAAGACGTTGAGTCAGTGATCAATAAACTCCCAACAAACAAACGTCCAGGACCAGATGGCCTCACAAGTGAATCTACCAAATATTTAAAGAATTTATACTTATTCTTCTCAAACTCTTTCAAAATATACAAAAGGAAGGAAAACTCACAAGTTCTTTCTATGAAGCCAGCATTATCCTTACACCGAAGCCAGATAAAGACCCAACTAAAAAAGAGAACTATAGGCCAATATCCCTGATGAACATAGATGCAAAAGTTCTCAACAAAATACCGGAAAACCAAATCTGACAACATGTTAAAATATATATATATATATTTTTTCACCATAATCAAGGAGATTTATTCATGGATTGCAGGGGTGGATCAACATTTCCAAATCAAACCACGTGATACATCACTTCAATAGGAGAAAGGATAAAAACCCTATGATCATTTCGATAGACTCAGAAAAAGCATGTGACAAAGTACAATGTCCATTAATGATAAAAGCCCTCAACAAAATATGTTTACAGGGAACATACCTCACCATAATAAAGGCCATATACGAAAAACCTACAGCTAACATCATCCTTAATGGGGAAAAATAGAGCTTGTCCCCTAAGGTCAGGAACTGGGCAAAGATGTCCACTCTCACAACTTTTATTCAACACAGTACTCAAAGTCTTGGCCACAGCAATCAGACAACAACAACAAAAATAAAAGGTATCTGAATTGACAAGGAAGAAGTCAAACTTTCATATTTGAGGATGGCATGACACTATATATGAAAAGCCCGAAAGACTCCACCCCAAAACTGCCAAAACTAATAAATTCAGTAAAGTCTCAGGAAACAAAATCAACATACATAAATCTGTTACGTTTCTATACACCAACAATGGAGCAGCAGAAAGAGAAATTAAGCCATCAATCCCATTTACAATTGCACCCCAAATCATAAGACCCCCTGGGATTAAACCTAACCAAAGGGGAAAGACCTGTACTCTGATAACTATGAAATACTCATGAAAGACATTGATGATGACAAAAAGAAATGAAAAGACATTCCAGGCTCATGGGTTGGAAGAATATTGTTAAAATGCCTATACTACCCAAAGCAATGTATACACTCAATGCGATCCTTGTCAAAGTACCAATAGCATTTTTCTCAGAACTAGAACAAACATTCCTAAAATTAGTATGGAAACACAAACGACCCCAAATAGCCAAAGCCATTTTGAAAGAGAAAAGGAAATCTGGAGGTATCACAATTCCACACTTCAAGTTATATTACAAAGCTGTAGTAATATACCAAACAGTATGGTACCAGCACAAAAATTGACACACAGATCAATAGAACAGAATAGAAAACCCAGAAGTAAACCCACAACTACGTCATCAGTTAACCTTCGACAAAGCAGAAAAGAATATGCAATGGGCAAAACAGGCTCTTCCACAAATGGTGTCGGCAAAACTGGACAATTACATGCCTGAGAATGAAACCGACCACTTTCTTACACCATACACAAAAATAAATTCAAAACTGGAGTGTCTGGGTGGCTCAGTTGGTTAAGCATCTGACTCTTGATTTCGGCTCAGGTCATGATCTCATGGTTCATGGGATACAGCCCCATGTTGGGCTCCACGCTCAAAGTGCAGAGCCTGCTTGGGACTCTCTCTCTCCCTTGCAAAAAAATAAAACATTAAAAAAATGAATTCAAAATGAATGAAAGACCTAAATGTGAGATATGAAACCATCAAAATCCTAGAAAAGAATATAGACTGTAAACTTTTTGACAGCAGCCATAGCAACTTTTTTCTAGCTATGTCTCCTGAGGCAAGGGAAACAAAAGCAAAACAAAACAAAGCAAAACCTGTTGGGACTACATCAAAGTAAAAAGCTTCTACACAGCAACGGAAATAATCAGAACACTAAGGCAACCTATAGAATGACAGAAGATGTTTGCAAATGACATATCTGATAAAGCGTTAGTATCTAAAATATATAGAGGTTATAAAACCCAACACCCCCCCCCAAAAAAACCCCAAATAATCCAGTTAAAAAATGGGCAGAAGACATGAACAGACACTTCTCCAAGGAAGACATCCAGATGGCCAACAGACACATGAAAAGATGCTTATGATCACTTATCCTCGGGGAAATGCAAATCGAAACTATAATGTCTGACACCTGTCAGAATGGCAGTTCAACAACACAATAAACAAGTGTCGGGAGAATGGGGAGAAAAAGGAACCCTCCTGCACTGCCGGTGGGATGGCAAACTGGTGCAGCCACTGTGGAAAACAAAGTGGAGGGTCCTCAAAAATGTTAAAAATAGAACTACCCTAAGATCCAGCAATTGCACTACTGGGTATTTACTCAAAGAATATAACAACACTAATTTAATTTTTTTTTAACGTTTATTTATTTTTGAGACAGAGAGAGACAGAGCATGAATGGGGGAGGGGCAGAGAGAGAGAGGGAGAAACTGAGGAATAGACTCTTAACTATAGAGAACTGATGGTTACCAGAAGGGAGGTAGGTGCAGATATGGGTGAAACAGTGATGGGGGTTAAGGAAGGCACTTGTTGTGATGAGCACTGGGTGATGTATGAAATTGTTGAATTACTATATTGTACACCTGCAACTAATACAACCTGTATGTGAACTGGAATTAAAATTCACAAATATATAAAAAATAAATGTTTATATATAAGTTCAAGTATAAATAACATCTCCCACTTTGTGCTACATAATGACTAGTCCTTGGTATAAATGAGTTTTGTCATTAAAGAAAGAATTTTACTGCAAAACCAGTGGAAAGTTAGTGTGTATGAGTAGGAACCATACAAAAAAACGGCTTGTAACCAACAGATTACATACATCAAGACGTGTCTGAACTTGACCCTCTGAGGTCCAGGTTCACCCATTATGTAACTGAAAGAAAGCATTAGAGGATCAAGGCCAGACAGCTGGTTGTCAGCAACACTGCCTGAAACAGGTCAAGAATTAAGAGACAAATTAAAGACGCGTTATGGGTGAAAGTATTAATTAGTATAAAAAACTACATTTGATAGGAAACTGGGAAGAGTTAGACCCATTGGGATGTCACAAAGAAGAAAAGGGTCACGTAAGAGAACACAGATCAACAGAAGAAGGCCTCAGGGTTTGGATCTTGAGGGAGATAAATCTCAAACACAACGAGCTCTTTTCCTAGCTTTCTTCTTCGGGAAGTCTGTAATGATGGCAAACTGGTCTAATGACAATTGAGTGACTTACTAATGCCCATTCTCCTCGTTGTCAAAGGCAAACGGGCTGTTATGCAGCCAATGCAGAATTAATTTAAAATTAAGGTCAAATTCAGAATGTATTTGAGTGCCCTTTAAAAGAAACCAAGACTGTCCCTGCTAATACATGTCTACAAATAGGTACAGTGTGGGCGCACCGCCAGTGGGTCCTATGGCACCCACATGGGTAAAAAAGGCAGTTGACATCCTAGAACGTATAATTCGAGATGATATACTCTTGACTTTACCAAAGAATCTGTCTATATGTAAATACCAACACGATCGTGTCTGTCAGAGCCTTGAAGAAGCAATTTAAATCTCCGAGAAATCCAAATCCCTCTGGAGGTTCAAGATTTCTTTTCCTGACAAACCTAAGAGGTTTTTTTTTTTTTTTTCATTAACGCCGCCATGGAAACAAACAGTGACAGAATAGTTGCTACGGGGGTAAAGCCCTGAAAGAGTTGAATCGCTGTTTAAGGCGGAAAGTCTGAAAGCATAAAGCTCCGTGCGGTGAGTACAACGGAGCGTGGGAAGCATTCACAGACAATCGACCTTGCCTTGCCATCACCTGGGTGTGTGAACGGCTTCTTCAGCGCTTGCTGCTAACAATTGAATACGAAGTGTGCAGCTCAGCGCTAACGGAAGGTGACCTGAACTAGATCCAGGCCCCCGGCTGAGTCTGCGATGAGCCTCCGAGAGCTGGTCGAATGAGGGACCAAGGACTTGCGGTTTATAAGACAGAATGATGAAGGGGAGTGGGACAAAGGCCAGCAAAATTGGCAGGAGCGATGAGGGTACCGGGAGCATGCAACCAACATAGGGCAGAACTGTGGCAAGGTGACCTGGAACACGATCTCCTGACCTGTGAGGCGCTGCTTAGGAATGACCCGGCTCCCTTCAAAGTAAAGGCTGATTAACTTCCAGTGCTTCCCTGAGACCCACAATAAGGCACACAGCAGGCCAGCTACATCCCAGGAACTAGCCTTGCCCTGGAAATGCTCTCAAGAGCAACATGGTGTCTGGGTTCAGGAAGCTCAGAGTCTGGGACACGGAGACAGATGCTAACTGTATCATTGTGTCTGTATATATGTAACGCTGATATGTAGGTCTCTTCGATATTGCATTTTCGGGTATTTTGCAAAGCAAAGTAGAAGCAGTCATATAGGATTAAGCCACGAAAGCAGTTAACTGGTAAGAGCTTGTATACACATAAAAACCAGGTAAGGAGATAGACTTATGTGCAATGAGGAAACAAAAATTGAAGTAGTTTGTAGCTTTCATATGAAACAGTAAAAAAAGAAAAAAATCAAACAGGGGCACCTGGGGGGCTCAGTCAGTTCAGCGAGCGTCCAACTTCTGCTCAGGTCATGACCTCATGGTTCGTGAGTTTGAGCCCTGCATCGGGCTCTGTGCGGACAGCTCAGAGCCTGCTCCAGATCCTGTCCCCGCTGCCCCCTTCTCCCTCTCTCAAAATAAATAAACCTAACAACAAATGAAACCTGCTTTACGGATGCGCTGTTCGAATCAATACTGCAGAGGAGAAAACAACACCTACTCAGGGACAGACCGCGAGGCCCAGGTTTTACAGCATCAGTGCCGTAAGTTACAAGACTACGCTGCAGCACGTTAAGCCAAGTTTAAGAACTGTTCCCAGATAGGTCACATTTTTGGCCCTCGGGAGTTCATTCCTACAGAAGTCAACTACTTTAAATATCTAGCAACTGGGGCGCCTGGCTGGCTTGGTCGGTTGGGCGTCCGATTTCAGCTCAGGTCATCAGGTCATGATCTCTCCGTCTGTGAGTTCGAGCCCCGCGTCGGGCTCTGTGCTGACAGCTCAGAGCCTGGAGCCTGTTTCCGATTCTGTGTCTCCCTCTCTCTCTCTGCCCCTCCCCTGTTCATGCTCTGTCTCTGTCTCAAAAATAAATAAATGTTAAAAAAAAAAATTAAAAAAAAATATCTAGCAACTAAGTGGGAAAACGATTGCAAGAAGGCTTCCGAGGGGTTAGAAAGTCTCTGCAGACCAGAGAGACCAATTATCGTTGGCTCTCACCAATAGCCCTCACACCCTTCAGGGAAGTATCTAGAAAAACGTCAGAGGCCAGTGTGGTCACCACCTCCTGTAACATGCATATGACCTACATTCGTATGTAACACGTGTGAAACGTGGTGAAGTGATGCAGAGACATGGTTCGTGCTGCAGGAGAGCACATATTAGCGATTTCCACCTCGTCTGCAAGGTTAAAAAAAAAAAAAAAAGGTTCCCCAAGGATGGAACAGTTGAACTAGAATCAGACCTCAGAACAGATAGCTGGGAGGGATGGGGTGGCCTGCAGGATGGGGGGGACCCTGGAATGGAAAGAAGCCTGGGTGCGGGCAGGTGGGGAGAGAGGAGGCTGTACAGTGAAAGGCCAGAGGACAGCAAGGGCCAGCGGCTGTGGAAAGGGTTTGGGGCTTTATCCTAAAGGCACTACGGGACATTTAGAGTATCTGAAGGAAGATGTTAACACACTCAGTTTTCTTTTGTGCAAAAACCATCCTGGAGTGAGTACATACGTTATCAACCTAAAGCCTTCCCATATACAAATACGGTATAGAGAACACGGTAGTCCTAGGAGAACGGTGTGGCCCCTGGGACTTTGCACGGCTTGAGGGGCCATGTGTGTGAGCTCTGGCAGTGCAGTGAAAACATGAGGAAATGTTTAAGGCCAAAACAGGACTTTTTAATAATGGTTTATTTTCATCCATCCAGTAAGGATTGCTGCTTGGCAGGTATCCTGCACCAGAGCTAATCCCGCCCTGGTTCTGTTTATTGAGACAGAAGCTGAGTTGAACCCCCAACTGAGTACAAGACTAATTGCCCCTATTATAGAAAGAAGCTTTTTGTTACAAAAAGCAAAACATGCCAATGGTTGATAGAGTATGCGCTCTGGGTGCCTGCAACCTGGAAGCTGGTTGGCGTCTCTTGGAGAAGGTTTAGATTTCTTGGTTGCCCGTGCACAAAGCCTTTTTGTTCACCTTCCATGGTAACAATTGCTTCAGAAAGTTCCTTCATCTGGCAGCAGACAAAATTATGCCCACTCGATTGGGGGGAAATTCCATTCTTCACGGAGGCCTTTTACAGTATTAATGGTTTTATGTAGGACATTTGGGAAGCATAGGAGCCAGACCATATTCTGGTAGAATTTCTACAGTAAAACATTGCCTAATTCATTCCTGTGCTGTTTATTTCTGCAGTTCTCCAATTTATTATTAGTACTGGCTAATCGATGGACCTGCTTGCTCTGTCTTTTCCGCTCTCCACAATCCCCTGTATTTACTGAAATACACCTAAATGTATGTATAGCTTTCATTCTGAACATCTATATATGTGCTAGGCACTCTACACTGAGAATTACATGGACCTTGGTTCTATCCTTTATAATCTAAAACAGTTAAAGGTATTGCCATATGGATACTAAATATGTATCATTTATTTACATTCTAGGTATAATCTCAACTGTTAAGGGAATAGCAAGGACAATCCTATGTTTACAAACGCAGTTAATTTCCCTCCTGGGGACCTTGAAAGGTTCATTTCCTAGTCTTCCTTGCAGAGATGTGGGAGTCATGTTTCTAGTCACTGCAATGAAGGTGGGCATTCTAATTCCAGACTTGGCCATGAACGCCCCGGGGGAAGATTTCGTGCTCCCCTTTTCCCTTCACACAGCAGACCTGGAGGCCATGCATAGAGAAGGAGGAGGCGTCCAAAGTGGAAAGGGCTTGCACTCCTGAGTCACTACCCAGGGGGCGTGAGTGCTGCTGTCCAGGAACATCCACGTTGGACTTTGTATGCACGAGAAATAAACCTTTGTGGGCTGAGATTTGGGGGTCGTCACAGAGAACAGCTATCCTGACACAACATATTAACATTATTAGATAAGATCTAAGCCTTGTAATAAAGTCGAACTTTTACATTGTATGGCAGCGCGGGGTTCTGCTTTGATTATTGAATAGCATTTGTCTAGCACTAAATACCCAGTATAAAAACTGTTGCACAACCAACAGGCAAATGGGTAAACTGTTGTACATCCAATGGAATACTCTTCGGCACTTAAATCAGCTATCAAGTCATGAAAAGACATGGAGTAAACTTAAAGGCTTACTACCCAGTGAAGGAAGCCAATCTTAAAAAACTAAAGACTGTAGGATTCCAACAATACGATGTTCTGAAAATGACAAAAGTATGTAATAAGTAAAAAATTCAATGGTTGACAGGGGTTGGTGGTGGTGGGGAGGGATGAATAGGCACAGCACCGAGGATTTTCAGGGCAGTGACAATATCCTGTGTAATACCGTAATATTATGGTATTATATAGTACGTGGTATCGTAGGATATACATATTATAATGCATCAGTGTAGGTTTATCAATTTTAATATATGAACCACTCTGGTGGCGGGGGGGGGCACTGATAATGGGGAACGCTATCCATATATAGGGGCAAAGAGTATATAGGAAATATCTGTACCTTCCCTTCAATTTTGCTGTGAATGTGAAACTGCTCCAAAAAATATAGTTGTAATAATACATTTTTCTAAGAAATAACAAAAAGATGTTTATATCAGCAATCATGTTTGGCTAGTTTTAATACAATGCTATGTAAAAGACACTGCCAGCTGTGTATTTATATCTTCTGGTAAAATAATATATGAATACCTCCAAGCGTGTAAGCTTGCGTGACTAGAATCAAAATAGAACCTATTGAGAAGCATAAAGAATCTGGGGGACGAGTTGGCTGTAGGGCAAAGATTATGATTTCTGCTTTATCTCAGATACCTATCTATGACTCCTGCTAAAATAATGCTGAATGCTATTAATGACACGTTATAGGAATATTAAATTATAATTGCTGTACTTTTCTTGCAGACTGATCAACTTGGATAAGGATTTTGAGACATCTATTTCCCATTTAATCGCACTCCTTGTATCCACACCAGCTTGCCAGCATCAAGATAAAACTCAGGTTTTAATTATTAATAGATTCTACTGATACGGAAATTGGTAGTAAAAGACTAAGTTTTGTGTCAATTGCCCGAGTATTTTAGGAGCTAAGATTATGTGGAACCGCAAATTCTAGGCTGAAGTGGCTGTGAGTTCCTTTTTCTTTCTATGTCCTACTATATACAATTGTCACACGTGAGGCATGCCGGCACCTAAGCCAACAAGGAGGGAACAGAAGCGAGGGAGGGAACCTGAGCAACATAGCCTAATACAATGGGGGCTCCCAGCTACACAAATAATTCATGGTACAAAAGGCAAACTTAGCCCCAGTTGAGGATGTTTCTGAGCTCCAAGGGTGTCCAGCTGTTAAGTGGGGCAGGGATAAAAAAAGAAAGTCACTGGGTCAGCTAATACTCAAAAACAAGTGGGCATGAGTTTGAATATGGCAGAAATACAGCCCACGGGCTGGGGTCGGGGGGATGGAGAAAGTAATGGAATTGGTGAAAGGATATAAAAGGCGCAAGGTCTAACCACTGGGTGGGAAGTTTAAGGCTGATAAACGGAGATTTGGGGCAAGGTTCAAGTCAAGATGGACAGGGAGGGGTACTAAAATCTTGGGCAGTGAAAACAAAGGCATCATACCGTGGGGATGAACTGCCCCAAGTGGTAATTCCATTATTCACAGTAAACAAAGTAACAATAGCTACCATCTATTGGCTATTTAGTGTGTGCTCTACATGATGTCTATTTTTAGAGATGAGCAAAGGGACATATGGGAAGACTTCATCACTTGGGCCAAGTCATACAGTTAGTAAAAGCAGAGGTGGAACTTGCATGCAGGCTTTCTGACTCCCAGCACCCGTGCTCTTGGGGCCAAACACTGGTTTGTACCAGGCAAAAGGGGTTCAGTTCTCTGACAAAGTCTCTGTGCTGCTCAGGATTCGATGAGAACCTAGGTGTTCTGCATCAACAGCCAAGGCATCAGAGACTAACTGAAAAGGACTCTGAAGCATTCTCCCTTTCTTCCACACCACCTGACTACAGTGTCTTACATTCAGCAGGCGAATATTCATTGTTGTTTTTTTTCTGCTTTGAAATAGAAATTAGGAAGATTGAATAGAGAAAAAAACAACAAAACCTTCTCCTCTACTACCCCGGAGGGTGGATTTGTGCTGCTAGGGAGAAAGGAATTTTCTTCTCCACAGCATCAAGACGCAATATATATTTTCTTATAAACGAACCTTCGAGATTCACCTGTACTCACCATCTGTACACTTTTGAACAGTTGACCAACTATGTCAATTGACCCAATTTAATAAGTGTGTGTATACCAGGAGTGAGACATCCACTGGGTGGCCACATGGATTCAGTTTGTCTTCCTAGGCATTCTCTATCCCCACAGGCGTCTGGCATATAGTAAGCACTCAGTAGAAGTTGGCGGCTTTTATTGTGTTATTATTATGTACAAAGTAATTGATGTCACAGCTGCAAAGGTTTTAGATTGAGAACCCTCTATTAAAATACTTCTGTATTTCTTGTGGCCATCATTAGAGACTTGGGAAAAGATTAGCTAATGAGGGGCTCAATTCATTAATGAGACAACTCAGTTGTGCTTCTTCTTCCCTTAACAGCAGATCCTCTTACTCTCCAAGGCACTATTTAAACTATTAAAATAACTAATGAGATCATTACTGTTGTCAGACGAGTCCCAGACCGAGCAGATATCTGTACAAGTAATTGTAAAGTATTTATTCCAATAGAATGTCCTACATGCTTACTAACACCCAAAGAGAAAATAAGAGCAGAGCAGAGAACCCACTCCACCGGGACTGGGTCCAAACGTCAGGATGTTATGCCCAGAATTCGTGATCCCCAAAGACCACTAGGGAGCCGAGTCCGATGCAAAAGCAAAAGAGCCTTTATTCGAGCTAGCTCGAGCTCAATCCCCTACCTGCACCGACGCAGCGGTGAGATACCAGGGAGAGAGAGCGAGTTTCAAAAGCACAAAGGTTTTATAGGGGTCTAGGGGCAGTTTGTGAGGTAATGGCTGTGGCCTCAGCCGATTGGCTGGGGAAGGGTCGTGGCCTCGGCCGATTGGCTGGGGAAGGGTCGGAGTCCTGTTATGCAGGTCGCTGGGCATGTTTTGATCAGAAAGTTTGAACGGGTGAGCGGGAGGTTACTCAAGGGGAGGAGGCGCAGTCTGAGGTTTCTGTGATTTTCCCGGAAAAGGGGTCATGTCGGGGACATAGTCACTCAAGGTGGAGAACACAGAACAAGATGGAGTCGGCCGGCGTAGGCCCGCCCTTTCATTCCCCCCTTGTCATGTAACTTACGGACCCAATCATGGGACCGACTGCATTTATGGTGACAAGGGGAACAGAGTTTGGAGGTTTACGCTAAGTTCTGGGAAGCATGTGTCCCTGGGGTGGCTCTGGGAGGTCTAATTAAGTATTGTCCCTGAGCTGGTATCTATGATCTGCCAGGTGATGTTTTGGGGGGTGTGGGGACTCCCGGCAGCATGAGCAATGACAAGCAGAGTTAACAGAGTTACCAATATTAGGTGGGTCGAATGCGCTGGAGCTTGAGCTTGAGCGGGTTGTGTTGGTCCCGACTGATGGCCCATCGCGTGACGAAGTCCTTCCGGATTGAGGAGGGGTCCCCTGGCCGAACGTGGGTGTGATGGACCCAGGTCGCGATGCCGTCTACTTTGAGAGCGGTGGGGGTTGTCAGCACTACAATGTAGGGTCCCTTCCAGCGCGGCTCGAGAGTCTCTCGGTGGTGCCTCTTGACATAGACCCAGTCTCCCGGCTTGTACTGATGAGGTGTCGGGGTCGGGCCAGCCTCGTAGATGGCACGGAGGCGCGGCCAAATGTCCTCGTGCGCCCTCTGGAGCCCTCTCAAGGAAAGAAAAAGTTCTTGATCTTTAAACTCTGCAAGAAGTTCAGCTCGAAGGCTGGGAATAACAGGGGGTGGCCTGCCAAACATGATCTCGTAGGGAGTAAAACCCAGAGTGTAAGGAGTGTTTCTAACCTGGTAAAGGGCGTACGGTAAGAGAGTCACCCAGTCCCCGCCAGTCTCCATGGTTAATTTGGTAAGGGTCTCTTTTAGGGTTCTATTCATTCTTTCTACCTGTCCTGAGCTCTGGGGCCTATAAGCACAATGTAATTTCCAGTTTGCCCCCACCGCCTTGGCTACTGCCTGTGTTACCTGAGAGATAAAAGCTGGTCCATTGTCTGATCCTACCATGGCAGGAAAACCATACCTGGGTAAGATGTCTTCTAGTAGCTTCTTAGCCACCGTCTGAGCCGTTTCATGCTTGGTTGGGTATGCCTCCACCCAGCCAGAGAAGGTGTCTGTAAATACTAAAAGATATTTATAACCATACTTTCCTGGTTTGACTTCAGTGAAGTCGACTTCCCATTGGGCTCCCGGTCTGGTGCCTCTGAGCCTGGTTCCTTTTTTATTTGATGTGGCTCTCACGTTGGTGAGTTGGCAGGTCTTGCAGGCAGATACAACTTGCTCTATTTTGGTGTCCTGTTGGTGAATCTTGATTCCGGCATGTCGGATTAAGTCTTTTAATTTTCGGGCCCCCATGTGAGTAGACCGATGCATGTGCTCTAATATTGAGACTCCGAGCCGGTCTGGCAGCACGAGCTCCTTGTTAGGTGTATACCACCATCCCTTTATCTCCTGGGCCATGGGGAGTTTCTTGATCCGCTGTAACTCCTCCTGGGAGTATTTGGGCTGGTCTGGTAAAACTGGGTCTCCCGGGTCCAGTAGTTGTATGGTCATGGTGGGGACTGGAGTAAGGGCTACTGCCTTGGCTGCCTGGTCAGCCTTTCGATAACCTCTAGCTACTGGGTTATCAGCTTTTTGGTGCCCTTGGCAGTGGATAATGGCTAGCTTGGCAGGAAGCCATAAGGCCGTAAGCAGGTTAAGTATCTCCTGCTTATTTTTTATAGTCCGTCCTTCTGCCGTCAGTAACCCCCTCTCCTGATAAATTGCCCCATGAATATGAGCTGTGGCAAATGCATAACGGCTGTCTGTGTAGATGTTAAGCCGTTTTCCAGCTCGCAGCATCAGCGCCTTGGTGAGGGCTATGAGCTCCGCTCGCTGGGCTGACGTTCCGGAGGGTAGAGCCTCCGCCCATACGGTGTCCGTTTCGGTGACCACCGCTGCACCCGCATACCTGTGTCCATCTCGCACAAAGCTGCTGCCATCAGTGAACCAAGTAGCCTCGGCATCGGGGAGGGGCTGGTCGGTCAGGTCCATCCGGAATCCATGTACTTGTTCCAGGATTCCCGCACAGTCATGTAGTGGAGCACCTAGGTCAGGGTCGGGCAGCAGGGTTGCAGGATTGAGGGCTGCACTGGGGTGGAACCGCACTCGTGGAGGGTTGAGTAGGAGGCTCTGGTAATAAGTCATACGTGTATTGCTCATCCATCTATCCGGAGGCTGTTTCAGGACCCCTTCAATGGCGTGTGGGGTCGTGATCCAGATCTCCTGTCCTAGGGTCAGTTTGTCTGCATCCTTGACTAGGAGTGCTGTCGCCGCAATAATTCTTAGGCATGGCGGCCAGCCGGCAGCCACTGGGTCTAGTTTCTTAGACAGGTAAGCCACTGGGCAGTTCCAGGGGCCTAAGGCTTGAGTTAGAACCCCTTTTGCTATTCCCTTATGTTCGTCTACAAAGAGGTGGAAGGGTTTCGTAATGTCTGGTAGGCCCAGGGCTGGGGCACTTAGGAGGGCCTTTTTTAACCGATTAAAGGCAATTTCTTCTTTTTCAGTCCATTTAAATGTTTTCCCCTCTTTGGTAGCTTCATATAGGGGCCTGGCGATCTCAGCAAAACCTGGAACCCAGAGGCGGCAGTAGCCGGCTGATCCTAGGAATTCCCTCACTTCTCTTCGGGAGGTGGGAGTAGGGATCTTTAGGACAGTTTCTTTTCTGGCATCTGATAACCGCCGCTGTCCGCCCTCCAGGATATATCCCAGGTAACTTACCCTCTCCCTGCATATCTGAGCCTTCTTCGCGGATGCCCGGTACCCTAAAGCCCCCAGGGTAGCCAGCAGGTCCTGGGTCCCTCGCTCACAGTCTTTGGCCGTGTCGGCAGCAATCAGGATGTCATCTACGTACTGTAGGAGGGTGAGGCCAGGGTGCTCCCTTCTGTACTCACCCAGGTCCTCGTGTAGTGCCTCGTCGAAGATGGTGGGTGAATTTTTGAATCCCTGAGGTAGCCGTGTCCAGGTGAGTTGCCCACTGTAGCCCTCCTCCGGATCATGCCACTCGAAGGCGAACAGGGATTGGCTCTGGGGTGCCAGTGGCAGACTGAAGAAGGCGTCCTTTAAATCTAGTACAGTATACCAGACCCTGGAGGGCGCCAAGGAGCTCAAGAGAGTATATGGGTTGGGAACAGTTGGGTGTATGTCCGCGACCCTCTTATTTACTTCCCGGAGGTCTTGTACTGGTCGGTAGTCATTTGTGTGAGGCTTTTTGACCGGCAGTAAGGGGGTGTTCCAGGCAGACTGGCAAGGAACTAGTACCCCTAGGCTTCGTAGTCTCCGGATGTGTGGCTGGATCCCCTTCCGGGCCTCCTGTGACATGGGGTATTGTTTGATCCTTACCGGACTCTCTCCTGGCTTGAGCTCTACCAGGACTGGGGTCCTATGAGCGGCTAGTCCCATCCCCCCCCCCCCAGTCTCTGCCCAAACCGAGGGGAATTCTTGTAGCCATCTGTCTATATTATCCTCTCTCGGGAGCGCCTCCTGGTGGAGGAGGTATTCATCCTCCAGTTTCATGGTCAGTACCTGGATGGGGTGGCCCTTGCCATCGGTGACCTGAGGCCCCCCTTGTCTGAAAGTTATCTGAGCTCCAATCTTGGTCAGTAAGTCCCGTCCTAACAGCGGGTAGGGGCATTCTGGTATTACCATAAAGGAGTGGGATACCCGGCCCGTTCCCAAATCTACTGTTCTTCGGGTAGTCCATGAATACTGGCTCATACCAGTTGCCCCTTGTACCCAGGACTTCTTGCTGGCTAGTTTTCCTTGTGGGGTGCGGAGGACCGAATGTTGTGCTCCGGTGTCGACAAGGAAGTCAACAGGGGTCCCCTCCACTTTAAGAGTTACCCTGGGTTCAGGGAGAGGGTCCGAACCCCGACTCCCCTAATCACTTAGTTCATCTAGCTCTAGGACTTTTACTCGATCAGTCTTGCTTCCTTTCCCACCGGCCCTTTTCAGACAATCTCGGGCCCAATGCCCTATCTCCTTGCAGTATGCGCACTGATCCTTCTGCAGCCTCTGCTTCCCCCCTTTGGTGGTTCTTTTACCTTTTCTTGCGTTGTCTGCCAGCTGCCAGAGACGGCGGTCTCGTTCCTCAGGGGAGTCAGCAGTGGTAGCTAGTAGTATTCTGGCCAGGTCTCGAGTCTGCTTACTGCTGGCAGCCGCCATGGCGCGAGCCTGCTTGTCCTCAGGAAGCTCCCGGTTATTATATACCTTTTCGGCTACCACCAGTAAGTCCTGCAGACTTTTTTCTCCTAGTCTATCTATTTTCTGTAATTTTCTCCTAATGTCTATGGCCGATTGGTTTACAAAGGCCATGATAACAGCTGCCTTGCTTTCCGGAGCCTCTGGATCCATGGGGGTATAGGTACGGAATGCCTCCATGATCCGTTCTAAAAAGGCAGCCGGAGATTCATCTTTTCCCTGTTGTACATTTCCTACCTTGGCCAAATTGGTTGGCTTTCTAGCAGCCATTCGGAGACCCCCCATTAGAGTCTGGCGGTAGACCCGGAGCCTCTCCTTACCTTCTGCCGTGTTGAAATCCCACTGGGGCTGAGTTAAGGGGAAGGAGGCATCTATCTGAGCCTGGTTGGTGGTGGGATTCCCGTCTGTGCCCGGAACTAGTTTTTGGGCCTCGTTGACGATTCTTTCTCTTTCTTCAGTCGTGAACAGGACCTGCAAAAGCTGCTGGCAATTGTCCCACGTGGGCTGATGGGTAAAAAGAACAGAGTCTAATAAATCAATAAGCCCTGCCGGTTTCTCGGAAAACTTAGGATTCTGAGCTTTCCAATTGTAGAGGTCACTAGTGGCAAAAGGCCAATAGTGATGGGGCTGGTTCCCCTCCGCGTCTGGGGGTCCGGTGGCTCGCAGGGGCAGAATAGTGGAGTCGGCGGCGGAGGCGGATTGCTCCCTCTGAGCCCTTTGTCTGGTGAAGGGCGGGCTTCCCACTGGAGCGTTTCCGCCTCCCGCTCTCGGAACAGCGTCTGCCTCCCCCGGAGGGGGAGGATGGTGTTCTTCCAGCATCCTAGAGGGGTTATACGAGGGAGGAAAAATTAATTCTTCTTCAGTACCCCCTGTAAGACAGGGTAGAGGGGTGCTGAAGGCTGGATAAGACTTTTCTTCTTCTTTGTCCCCTGCAAAGCAAGAATGGGTTTTGGCTCCTGAGGGAGCGGGGCTAGGAAGGGCTTAAGCCAAGAGGGTGGGTCTTCTACAAGGTCCTGCCAAGTGATAATGTAAGGGAGCTGATCAAGATGGCCCCTCTTAGGCTGAGAGATGATACTCCTGACTCGGTGGATGGTAGGGAGGTCGAAGGTCCCCTCTGGTGGCCATCCGACATTGAAAGTTGGCCACTCGCTAGAACAAAAAAACTGCCACCGACCCTTTCGGACTTCCACACTGAGGTTGTTAGCTCTTCCCCTCACATCCTTAAAGTGATCAATCATAATACTTAGAGGAGTAGTCTGAGTCTGTCCCATAACGTCCATCCAGTAAGTCCACAGAACAAAACAGAGAAACACAAAAACAGACAAACAGAGGGCCCCTAGAAAATCTTCCAACTCCATGGAAGCAAAACTGAAAGCTAGCTTAGACCTTTGAGGGGATTCCACGTCCCTCCAAAACCGATGAGGGGATTCCACGTCCCTCCAAAACCGATGAGGGGATTCCACGTCCCTCCAAAGATGACGGCCTCACGCCGACCAGCGGGAGCGACCCGCCTCGTCTCAGACCTTTGAGGGGATTCCACGTCCCTCCAGAAGGGAGAATCGGAACGTCTTCCGAAACTCCCGGCCCGTGGTCCTCCAGTGCGTCCACTTAGACCGCGTCGGGCACTACCAGAACTCCAGAAGTGAGCTCACACAGAAAAGACAGAACAAACAGACAGACACTAACCGTGGCCAGTCAGGCTCTCCGGGTCGGGGGTCCCTCGGGGGTCTTGGGGATCCCGGGCCGAGCCCCCAAATGTTATGCCCAGAATTCGTGATCCCCAAAGACCACTAGGGAGCCGAGTCCGATGCAAAAGCAAAAGAGCCTTTATTCGAGCTAGCTCGAGCTCAATCCCCTACCTGCACCGACGCAGCGGTGAGATACCAGGGAGAGAGAGCGAGTTTCAAAAGCACAAAGGTTTTATAGGGGTCTAGGGGCAGTTGGTGAGGTAATGGCTGTGGCCTCAGCCGATTGGCTGGGGAAGGGTCGTGGCCTCGGCCGATTGGCTGGGGAAGGGTCGGAGTCCTGTTATGCAGGTCGCTGGGCGTGTTTTGATCAGGAAGTTTGAACGGGTGAGCGGGAGGTTACTCAAGGGGAGGAGGCGCAGTCTGAGGTTTCTGTGATTTTCCCGGAAAAGGGGTCATGTCGGGGACATAGTCACTCAAGGTGGAGAACACAGAACAAGATGGAGTCGGCCGGCGTAGGCCCGCCCTTTCAAGGAAGGGTAGAGTAACCTAAAAAACACATAACCTAAAACCTAACCTAAAACACATTTTAGTCAAATGTGTGAATACAGTTATTCCTTTTTTTAAGGTTGAATTTTTCTATGATTTTTAATTTTTTTATGTTCGTTTATTTTTTTGAAAGACATAGAGAGACAAGCACAAGTTGGGGAGGGGCAGAGAGAAGAGACACAGAATCGGAAGCAGGCTCCAGGCTCCGAGCTGTCAGCACGGAGCCCGACACGGGGCTCGAACTCACAAACTGCGAGATCACGACCTGAGCTGAAGTCGGACGCTTAACCAACTGAGCCACCCTGGTGCCCCTTTTCTATGATTTTTAAAATGAGTGAACACAAAGGCCTTAATTGTCAACAGATTCACATGAAGTAGGAGTCATACCTGACAGACTGTTATTGATGATTAGTAAAATATATACTATATAATTAAAAGCATGTGTGACATCAATACCTAGGGATTCCCAAGTCCAGCAGACAGAACTTCCTGAGTCCCTGTTTCTTCTGGGATGGATTTTGATTTCTGAGAGGGAACTGTGTGAGGGATAGGTTAGCAAGAAGCTGCCATTGAATTTAGGTCCTCTTAGCTTATTTATCTTCTAGTATCATGTAGCTTTCTCTGGTTCCAACATTCATTCTTCAGGGCAGCCGCTACCCGTGAATTGCAGGTTTATTGGCGATAAACAATCTTTTCTAGACAGGCTAAGAATATCTTGCTAAAAGCATTTCTAGATGAGTAATCGGTACACAGCAACCCCGGAAAGACCCTGATTTAACACCACTTCATGCTTGTAAGGGGTTCTGCTTAGGGCCAAGTTTGCTTCTGGTGTTCCTAAGAAGGGAGAGAAATGGTTTAGAGACCTTCCAATAACCCTTTCCTTCCTGAGAACAAAGAGAAGCCGGCTGGAATGTGAAACGCATTTGAAATATACAATGGCCAGCTGTGATTTTCAGAACATCAAGTGCTATCAAGGGTCAACCATTGAAATTCCAGACTGTGAATGCAGCCAAGTATTAAAATCACCATTATTCTATACCACAATGAATCAAAAATAAAGTCTTCGTGATATTTAAGAAAATAAAGCCCTATTTTCCACTCTAATCATTTTTTAATCCAACCTAATCCCCTCAGAGGAAAACAATTTGTATAAAAAACCAGTGATGACTGTTTTTGGCATATCTCAATGTTTATCTACAAAAATCATGCTTTGGAAGTGACAGGAAGGATAGTGTGAGTAAACATAGTTCTTACATAATGAACTCCTTCTATAGTTAATGTCCTTTATTTTACTCATTCACTGCATAAAATGCAATCAGATTACTAAACACTTCTATAATCTTAAAAATGATGTCAACTTGTAAATAATGGTCTTATTATATGAAAATCTTGTAACCAAAACAATATTTGATTTTATTGTAAGAATATCTAAGTACTGGAGGTAAGAAGAAATGGATGTGGCTTTTTCTACTTGCGTTTCATTTATTCTTTACTGTGTGCTTATGCCCCAGTTATCTTAATGTTAGAGATGGGACCAGAATCAATCTTTTGACTTCTCTGCTTTTCTTTCCTAAAAGAGGCGGGTAAACTGACAACCAAGCTAGAGCTGGGGGTGTATGATGTATAGAAATATGCAATCATACCCTGAGAATGGACACACACCTGAACAATGCTCAGTACATACATTTTTTTTTTTTTTTTTTTGGTGAATCAGGAGAATCTGTGTTCCCTACTTTGTGTTTTTGAACTTATTTTTATATAGGATTCTGGAGATAGATAAGGAATCAGCTGTATGTTTCACACTTATTCATCCACTGTGTTCAAAGGCCTATGACATGTTTGTTATTGTGCATAACAAGAATAACCAAAGTCCCTTCCCCATGACACCCCACGGTCTGATGGGCAGTTAGATATCCAAAAAGGTCATTATGAGCCACAGAATAAATCCTACCCTGTATTATGTGTAAATGCACTAGGAATACAGAGAAGTGAATGCATAATTGTGTCCAGAGAAAATTTTAATTCAAGTGGTGATAGTTTTGTGGTTAGAATTAATAGTTAGAGGTTTTCCGAGTGTCAGTGGAAGGGTAGGGAATAGCAGTATATGTGGAAGAAAAAGCAAGTGCCATGACAGATGTACTAAGTGCCAGGCAGCCCCACTCCCTCGGGCTTCCCTCTGGAAAGAATTTTGGGAATTTTCCATCTCATCCAGGTGGCCTGCTAGTTTGCTTATGGAAATTGTTCCCATGGATCGGGAGGATACACCGAGGAGGCAATGAAATTTTCATAAGGCAATGGACTGGTGGAAAAAACCTCTCTCAAACTGAGGATGTTAAAAATCAAGGAGTACAATGGGGTGTTAATGATGGAACACGTGAAGATTAATTTTGAAGGAGAAACCACATCAAATGCCTAAGGATCTACATATAAGAGTCACATAATCACGACTCTTCTCGTCTTTATGATTGCAGCTCTTTCCTTTTATACCAGTTATTGGTAGCAGAAATGATAAATAACGAGGTGTCAAAGTAGTGACTATAATTGACTGAAAATGGGAAGCTCCCTTGACCTCTTTCAGATTTGTCAAGACCCATCTGTTAGTCCATTTGCTAACCCTGGGTGCCCAGACACGCGTCCAGGTAGGGCTTAAAATTCAGGGAATTCCTTTGCCTACACCATCCTACGTTGAGATCTATCTGGCATAATATCAGTGCATTTTACTGCAATGAAAGTGAGCTTTTGACAAACTTTGAGAACTTGCTATTTTTTAATCCACTCAATTAACATAGAAGAGGGGTAAGAGCTTAAATATTCAACTGAGTTTAAATACAGTGAGCTCACTGTATTCAAATGGATCTCCAAAATTGATGGGCACTGAAAGTCCAGCAACAAAATGCCAGACCCACACAAAGTACATAAAGGGTTAAGAAACACATGGGAACATGGCCCTGGGTGAATAGCTTGGGCAGATGTTGTGGGGCTCAACCTGCCTTTCTGATGCTCGCTTCACAGGAAGGTCACCTTCAAAGGGCCAGTGACAGATCTGCACTATTTAAATGAACTTGGGTGGGTCTGCACATTCATGGGACCTTCTATCTTTGTCCTGGGATGAATCAAAGTCCCCAAATGCTGATTCTAATAAGAAAATGCAGACTCCTAACCATGTTCATGAAAATTTGCACCCTTGGTTTTCCCATATAATCTAACACAGCTCAGATTCTCCTTCAATCTCTACTCTCTCTCTCAAACATTCTCAAAACGTACTATCTAAATGCTTGTCATGAGAGATGTCACGAGGGGTGGCACCCTGCCCAAATAGACTGGTTATGTTAAACTAGATGCTGTCTTCTATTCTTATGCAAGTTTTGACTTCCATGCATGGTTTCCCAGACAGATGTTTTATAAAGTTTACAGACTTCTGTCCTCAATGTCAAATCATAGGAAATCATGGTGTTGTGTTCAGCAGCATTATGGCTTTTGCTAAATAGCTATTTAAAACATTTTATGTAGTGCCTGCACTTGATATTTAATCAAGTACATATATTTTCATTGATAAATCTGTGCCTGTTTCAAGGGAAATTTTGTCCATATGCTCCTAATTAATTTGCCTTTAGCTCACCAAATGTTGAACATGAGTAGGATTTTCAGTACAGGTCACTGGAAATTAACTTGCTTTCAAATTCTGTAAATGACAGATTATTTCAATGAGGAATCTTAGTGTAGTAACATATAATGCCAAACTAATCATTTATTGATGCAAAATAGAAGATGAAAGTCAATTTTTACCTGGTAATTATTTTATTTCCTGTTTCCAGAAAACCAGTGAACCAAAATAGGAAAAAAAAAAAATCCAAATTGAGGAAATTTATTGTATTTAATTCACTTTAGTAATTAACATTCCTCCTGTTCCATAATGGATTTGAGGTGACTTACAAAGAAAAAAAAAAAAAACATACAAGCTAACAAAATGAAGTTAGAAATAGAAGTTGCCTATTGCATATCTTAAGTAAAGCAAACAGGACTTTTTAAAGAGTTTGGCTGAGAGGGGCACCTGGGTGGCTCAGTCGGTTAAGCACCGACTTCAGCTCAGGTCATGATCTCAAGGTTCCGGAGTTTCAGCCCCCGCCTTGGGCTCTGTGCTGACATCGCAGAGCCTGGATCCTGCCTCGGATTCTGTGTCTCCCTCTCTCTCTGCTCCTTTCCCACTTGTGCTCTGTCTCTCTCTGTCTCTCAAAAATAAATAAACATTAAAAAAAAAAAAGAAGAAGGTTTGGCTGAAATACTACCCTTTGCCAAACACAAACCTGATTCAGGAAGAGAACGAGGAGATTGGGGCATTACGTTTTCCAAGGCATAAACAGTCAAGTATAAAGAACCTTGGTGCACTTCAGTGTAAGGTTAAGGTTAAGACCTGGGTTGGTCTGTTTCTGTCTTGGTGGCTGATCTCATTCCAATTACAACAGTCCTGATGATGAGACAGGGAGATGGTCCGCTAGGGCCGCCCTGGGACACCAAGAAGTGAGTCCTAGGTGGGGCCAGGTGAATTTTACTGGTACCTGTGCCCAACTCAATCCCCAGGGGAAAGTAATGAGGCAATTTTGGAGGTCATTACCCATGAGTTTCTAAAAAATGCCTTGCTTTCTAGCAAGCAGGTGTAAGCATCTAGGCAGAGGCCGTAGAAGCAAGTCTGACTTTCTCCACGCACCTTGCCTACCTCAGCATCTTCCCTCATTGCCTCACAATTCGCCCCAATTCAGGGCCTATCACCGCTTCTTTCTCTCTCTCTCTTCCCTGCCACGCTTTTGGATCTCCTCTCCAATCTCCGAATCCTACGTACCACCCAAGAACACCTTTCGAATACGGGATTCCATAGTTACGGAAGATTGAACCCAAGCATCCAACTTTGTTTCCCCACAACACAGAAGCTCTATCTCATGTCAATAAATGTAATTTCGAGAAATGAAGGCAAAAGGAGAGAGCAAGACAGGAGACAACAACACACAGTTTGGTAGGTGAAACATGGGCATAGATAAGTGGTAATCTACTTAGGAAGCCTAAGCAATTCAAATTCTAAACCAGCAGAAAGCTAAAGCTAAAAAAAACCAAAAATCTGACTTAAAGCCCAGAATTCAAGAAATAATCAACAGAATTTTAAAGAGACTCAAATAGGTGGCACCAGGTACCTCTTCAGTAGGAGTGAAGAGGGGTGGGCCGATATACAAAATAAATTTCTTAAAGCTTTTTCCGTAGAAGCCTAGATCGCTTTCCTTGACACCACTGGATAACTTCCCTTCTTCACTACTGTAAAAGGGGAAATTCTAGAGAGGGTAAAATGAGGGGCCTCTGCCTTGGCGTACAGAAAGCACAAACATACTTCATTGAAACCCAAAGGATTAAGTTTGAATGCTAATCCCCTCCATGCTTCTTTCCCTGCTCACGCTTTCCCACACTTTACTTCCAGGTAGCAGATGGGGAAAAACCTTCTCTAAGGAATAGGATTAGCCCGAGAGGAAAAAAGCCACTCTGATTATTTCCAACATTAGACTTTCCCAGAAGCTGTGTCCAACCTGATCACCCTACAGTCTCACTGCCAATCGTATGTTTGGTCCTTCACTCATATATGATCAGACAACTCATGATTACCGACATCTGGAGACGACCTCCAGCAGGGGAGAAAAGAAAAAGACAAAAACAAAGGCAATAAGTAAAAAGCAATTTGGAGAAAATATAAATTTCGCAGACAAAGAAAACCTGAAAAGCTAACTTAGGTCTTCAAAATGATAAGCAAAGGTGTTACATCCATCAGCTGAGAAGACAATGCAGCAAAAAGACGGGAGCTTCCTAATATAAAAACACCTCTTAGAACTTACAAGGGTTATGGCAGAAAGGAAAACAATAGATATTAAAAAGTGAAACTCAAGAAATGTCACATAAAATAGAGCAACAAATGAGAAAAAAAAAAGTGACATAAAAAAATTAAAGGATCAGTCTAGGAGATGTATCATCTGAAAAACAAGTTCCAAAAAGAGAACAAAGACAATAGAGGGGGGATATCTTGGTTTTTTGTTTGTTTGTTTTTGTTTTTGTTTTAATTCCAAAGCACTTCTAGCAGAATTGGCAGAGGAGGAGGATCCTAAGCTCACCTTGACCCACGGGTACACCTGGATAACACCCACATCAGTGTAAATAACCCAGAAAATGACCAGAAGTCTGACAGAACAGACTCTCCACAGTTAACAAAGGAGAGGCTATATCAAGGAGGGTAGGAGAGCAGAGATAGGATCAGGAGCCAAATGGACCCAAAGGACTGTCCACGGGAGGGAAGGACACTGCTGGCAGGGAGAAGGGAGAGGAGCAGACCGCCTGACCCCATGCCAGGCACCCCAGGCACTGGGGACTCATGCAAGGAAGACGAATCTCCCTAACATTTGGCTTTGAAAACCAGGGGGTCCTGGCTTCCCAAGTTCTTAACAATCAGTGGGGCTCAACACCTGGAACTTTAAAAACATCAGTGTGCTTGGCTCTGTGACAGCCAGAGGGAGGTAGGAAACGGAGTTCCTGCCCTTAAAGAGACAGCGTAACCAACAGCCCTGTGGAGCTAAAGCACAGAAGGAGCTGTCTGAAAAAGTCCTGGGGACTGTGGGAGCCTGAGGGAGATGTGCTGAATAATCTCAGAACTTGTGTTGGAGGGGCATGGATCTTAGGGAGACTTCTCCAGGAACAAGGAGGTGGCAGGTGCCATTTCCCCACCCTGTCCCCAGCCTAGACACCTGTGGGAACCAGCACCGTGTTAACACTCTCCATCTAGTTTGCCAATAGCATGCTCTGGCCCTGTCCCTATCCGCATACCAAACCTTCCAGCCCAGCTGGCCTCAGCAGGGGTTTTCCCAGGGGGCTACAGGTCCCACCTCCAACAGACCAGCTCAGACCTTGCCGGCACCATGGACCCCTGTCTCTGTGTTCTTCTGAGGGATCCCACCCTCCAGCACGCCTTTGACAGGAGTTCAACCAAAGCAATACCACAAGTCTGACAGTATGCAAAGAGACCCAACAGGGGCTGGCACCACTCCAAATGACTCCTATCCTGCGGAGAGAGGAAGACAGGATTTCCTCTCTGTTTATCTTTGTTGAGGGCAAACAGCGAGTGGGACTGCAGGCCTCACCCACCAAAGAAAGTTTCTCAGGGCCTAACACAGGGAGAGCACCCTGCAGTCGGTGTGACCGCCATTCTGGAAAATGCCCGGTCTGACTCAACTCAAGCGCAAGGAGGCCCCAGATTGGCCCACTAACAACGCAGGGACCAAATCCTGCCCACAGCAGACAACGGGAGACATTGTAGATGACTGGGCTCAACATAAACTTGACTCAGCCACAACAACACGGCACATGCGACATGCATCGGAGACATTCCTCAAGCACCAGAGTCTGGTGAATAGGAGACGTTGCACGGCAAGACCCTCTTCTTCATAAAGCCACTCCTTTCAAGAGTAGGTGAGGTAGCTGACTTTTCTAATACACTGAAACAGACACAGAGATTGGTCAAAATGGAGAGAGGGGGGAATATGCCCCAAATCAAGGAGTAGGATAAAATCAGGGCAAGACAAGTAAGTGAAACGGAGACAGTAAAATATGACTAATAAAGAATTGAAACTAATGGTCATGAAGATATTCATGGCACTTGAGAGTAATGGAAAGGAATCAAGCTGGAAGAAGAGAGAAAAATAATAATAACAAATGAAAATAGACTAAGGGAACTCAGCAATACCATCAAGCGTAAATAACCAAGATCCCAGAAGCAGAACAGAGCAAACAAGGGGCTGCAAGTTTATTTGAAGAAATAATAGCTGAAAACTTCCCAAATCTGAAGAAAACCAATCCAGATTCAGGAGGCACAGAGAGCCCCCAACAAAATTAACCCAAGGAGGACAGCACCAAGATACATAGTGATGAAGATGGCAAAAAGTAGTGATAAAGAGAATTTTAACCCAACAAGGTGATCATTCAGTAAAGAAAGAGAAATAAAGAATTCCCCAGACAAACAAAAGTTAAAGGAGTTCATCACCCCTAAATCAGCGTTAGAAGAAACGTTAAAAGGAATTTTTTGGGCAGAAAGAAAAAGGCCATAATCAGGATAGGAACATTATGAAAGGAAAAATTTTCACAGGTAAATGCAAACATAATGAAAGTATTAGATTATTTTACTTACAAAAGCAGCAAAAGCAATTATATCTATAAAAATCAGTCAAGAGATTCACAAAATAAAAGGATGGAAAGTGTGATATCATATACATAAAACATGGGGGGGGCAACAAAAGATTTAGTGCTTTTATAATGGGTTCAAACTTAAGTGACCATTAGCTTAAAATAGACTGCTATATGCGTAAGATGTTATGTATAAGTCCAATGCTAACAATAAAATCTGGTCATATATTCACAAAAAATAAAAAGAAAGAAATCCAAGCATATCACTAAAGAAAGCCATCATACCACAAGAGCAGAGGGCAAGAGAAGAAAAAGAGGAACAAAAAAGAACTACAAAAACAACTGTAAAACAAGGAACAGAATATTAGCAAACCAAATCCAACAATACATTAAAAAAATCATTCAACACAACCAAGTAGGGTTTATTCTAGGGATGCAAGGATGGTTCAGTATTAATAAATTAATCAATGCGTTACGTCACATTAACAAGAGAAAAAAATAAAAATCATATGATCATCTCAACAGGTGTGGAAAAAGCAACTGACAAAATACAACTTCCATTCATGTTAAAAAAATTGCAGTAAGGTAAGAGGGAACATATCTCAACACGATAAAGGCCCAAAACGGAGCAGCCACAGCTAACATCATACGCAATGGTGGAAAACTGAAAGCTTTCTCCCCAAAGACCAGGAACAAGACAAGGATGCCCACTCTCCCAATTTTTATTCACCTTAGTACTGGAAGTCCTAGCCTCAACAATCAGACAACAAAAAGAAATAAAAGGCATCCAAATTGGTCAGGAAGGAGCAGAACTTTCACTATTTAAAGATGGCATGATAGGGACCCCTGGGTGGCTCAGTCGGTTCAACGTCTGACTTTGGTTCAGGTCATGATCTCACAGTTCATGAGTTCCAGCCCTGTGTCAGGCTCTCTGTGGACAGCTCAGAGCCTGGAGCCTGCTTTGGATTCTGTATCTCCCTCTCTCTCTGCCCTCCCCCCCACTCATATTCTCTCTTGCTCTCACACTCTCAAAAATAAAAAAAAAATTTTTTTAAATGTTTAAAAATATTAAAAATAATAAAGATGACATGATACTATATATAGAAAACCCTAAAGGCTCCACCAAAAACCTACTAGAATTGGTAAATGAATTCAATAAAGTCACAGGATATAATATCAATATACAGAAATCTGTTGCATTTCTATACATTAATAATGAAGTAGCAGAAATAGAAAATAAGCAGAAATAGAAAATAAGCAGAAATAGAAAATAAGCAAATAGTCCCATTTACAATTGCACCCAAAAAGAATAAAATACCTAGGAACTTAATCAAGGAGGTGAAAGACCTATACTCTGACAACAGTAAAACACTGATGAAACAAACTGAAGACAATACAAAAACTCCAACAATATTCCATGCTTATGGATTGGGAGAATATTGTTAAAATGTCCATGTTACCCAAAGAAATTACAGATTTAATGTAATCCCTATCAACACTCCAACAGCATTCTTCCTACAAGTAGAACAAAGACTACTGAAATTTATATGAAACCACAGAAAACTCTGAATAACCAAAGCAGTCTTTAAAAACAAGAACAAAACTGGAGGTATCACAATCTCACATTTCAAGATATACTACAAAGCTGCAGTAATCAAACCAGTACGGTACTGGCACAAAAAGAGACAAATAGATCAAGAGAAGAGAATAGAAAATCCAGAAATAAGCCCGTGATTGTATGGTCAATTAATCTTCGGCAAAGGAGGTAAGAATATGCAAGGAGAAAAAGATAGTCTTCAACAAATGGTATTGGGAAAACTGGACAGCTACATGCAAAAGAAAGAAGTTGGGCCACTTTCTTACATCATACACAAAAATAAACTCAAAGTGGGAGACCTGAAACATGTAAATCCTAGAAGACAGCACAGGCAGTAATTTCCCTCACATCAGTCATAGCCTTATTTTTCTATATATGTCTCCTGAGACAAGGGAAACAAAAGCAAAAAAAACTATTGGAATTACATCAAAATAAAAAGCTTCTGAACAACAAATGGAATTATCAACAAACTAAAAAAAAACTACTGAGAAGGTATTTGCAAATAACATATTCAATGAAGGGTTAGTATCCAAAATATATAAAGAACTTATACAATGTAACACCAAAAAACCCCAAATAATCCAATTAAAAGTCATGAATGTTCTTTCAAAGAAGACATCCAGATGGCCAACAGACACATGAAAAGATGCTGAATGTTACTGTCAGGGAAATACAAATCAAAACCATAATGAGTTATTACCTCAGACCTGTCAGAATAGCTAAAATCATAAACACTAGAAACAACAGGTGTTGGCAAGGATGTGGAATAAAAGGAACCCTCAAGCACTGTTGGTGGGAATGCAAACTGGGGAAGCCATTGTAGAAAACAGCATGGAAGTTCCTCAAAAAAATTCAAAACTCAATTACCGTATGATCCAGTAACTCTACTTTGGGGAATTATCCCAAGGATATCAAACGAGTCGGCTCAGGTCACCATCTCGAAGTCCATGAATTCAAGCCCTGCGTCGGGCCTTGTGCTGACAGCTCAGAGCCTGGAGCCTGCTTTCGATTCTGTGTCCCCCTCTCTCTCTCTGCCCCTCCCCTGTTCACACTCTGTCAGTCTCTGTCAAAAATAAACATTAAAAAGAATAACAAATAAAAAATAAAAAAAAACAGGGAGACAAACCATAAGAGACTCTTAAATACAGAGAACAAACTGAGGGTTGCTGGTGGGGTGTTGGGTAGGAGGATGGGCTAAATGGGCAAGGGGCATGAAGGAGAATCCTTCCTGGGATGAGCACTGGGTATTGTATGTAAGTGACGAACCACTAAATTCTATTCTTGAAATCATTATTACACTCTATGTTAAATAACTTGGATTTAAATTAAAAAAAAAAAAAGAATCAGAATGGCTTCTGCTATCAGAGTTCCTGGGTGGCTCCATCAGTTAAGCACCTAACTCTTGATTTCAGCTAAGGTCATGATCTCACGGTGAGTTTGAGCCCTATATCAGGCTGACAGCACCCCAGCCTGCTTGGGATTCTGTCCCTCCCTCTGTCTGCCCCTCCCCCACGCACACTTACTCATGTGCCTGCGCGTGCACGCGCGCTCTCTCTCTCTCTCAAAATAAATAAACATTAAAAAAAAAAAAAAGGAATAGCTTCTGGCATCTCAACTGCAATACTATGAGCTAAGATATAATGAAATAATACCTTAAAAATTCTGAAGGAAAATTATGTTGTTATATATAAATTTTTACATTTAGTCAAATATCAATCAAGTATGTACAGAATGAAGGGAGAGGGAAAGGCATTTTCAGACATGGAAAATATGACTAGTAGTTTTTCAAGGAAGGAGACTAAAATTAATGGTGGAGTGTTTGGAAGTCAACCAGGGCAAGCAAGTAAGCCAAAGGAAAACAAAAAAATTAATTACAAGAAAACAAAACATTGTACAAAAAAGAATTATAATTACTCCCTATCTTATATGTAAATACCAGTTACAAAGTTGTAATTAGGTAAACACTGAATACCGATCAAATCAAAATCACAAAACAACTAAGTATTAGCAAGATAAGAGCATGGAAAGTATACAGGTAGATAAGCAGAAAATACTATAACATATCAACATATCTTAACATGTAAGATCTAACGTGGAAAAATAATAATATTAAATCATAAATGACCTAAATCCACCAGTTGAAAGAAATTGGCAGAGTGGATCAATAAACAGTCCTACTCTGTTTTCTACAAGATATTCGCTCCAAATATAATAAGGTAAGCAGGTTTAAAGTCAAAGGATAAAGATCATTTGAACACGAGTTAAAGGAAAAAAATGAATTGGCTAGATTATCATCAGATAAAGTAGAACTCAGAGCAAAGAAATTTCTCAGACACAGAGAGAGACATTTTATAATTATAATGGTAACTTATAAACAATGGCTTCCAGCAAACAGATTCAGCAACACTACATGACTAAGTGTGTACAAACCAAATTAACTGGGAAATACATGATGCAAAACTGGCAAAACTGATAAAACTGAAAGGAGAAAGGACATATCTATGATTATGGTTGGAGACTTCAACTCACCTCTTACCATTGATAGAACAACTAGACAGAAAAGTAGCAAAAAAACCAGAAGAACTCCATGATACCATCAATTAACAGGATCTAATTGATATTTATAGAACACTCTTCTCAACAACAGCAAGGTATACATTCTTTTTAAGTGACTACACAACATTTACCAAGACAGACCCTATCTTTGGCCATGAGACAAACTTCAACACATTCAAAATCATTTAAATTATACAGTGTTGACTGACCACATTGCAATCAAATTAGAAATCAGTAACAGAAAGAGACCTCTCCAATCTTTGGAAACTAAACAACACACTTCTAAATGATCCACAAGTGAAAAAGTCTCAGAAAATTAAAAAAAAAATTTATGAAACTGAAAATACAACATACCCAAATTTGTGAGACACAGCCAAATAAGTGCCGAGAAGGAAATTTCTAGCATTAGTGCATATGCTAGTAAAGAGGAAGTCTCTAATAATCTAAACTCCCAGGGAAGAATCCAGAAAAAGTAAAACAAAATAAACATAAAGCAAGCTGAAGAAAATAAAGAACTAAAATAATTTAAACTGAAAACAGCAATAGAAAAAATTAATGAAATAAAGGGTGTTTCTTTAAAAAGATCATTAAACCGAAAATTACAATCAAGAAAGAAACATGGGATATTGCACAGACCCTTTAGACATCAAAAGAGACTATTATAAATTGCCCTATACACATAAATATGAAAATGTAGACAAAATGGACCAATTCCTTGAATGAAACACAAACAACCCCAACACTTAACGTCATTTAAATACACTATAACTATTAAAGAAAGTGAATTTTTATTTTGAACATACACACACACACACACACACACACACACACAATTCTTAGGCCCAGATGGTTTTACTAGAGAATTCCATCAAACATTAAAAAATTTCCACAAATTCTAAACAATGTCTTCCAGAAAATATAAGGGGAAACACTTTTTAATTCATTTTATAAAACTATTATTACTCTCATACCAAAACCAGACCAAAACAAAACTACAGATAAATATTCGTCATTAATACAGAAGCAAAAATCCTTGACAAAGTATTAGCAAATAGAATTAAACAATACATAAAATGACCTATAAACTGTGATTAAAGAGGGTTTAATCCAGGGATACAAAGCTGGCTCAATATTCAAAATTTAATCAGTATAATTTTTTATATTCTAGGAATATAATCTACCATATTACAAGCTAAAGAACAAAAATCATTTCAACTAAAGCATTTGATAATATTCAACACCCATTCGGAATAAAAATTCTCAGAAAATATGAATAGAACTTCCTTAACTTGATCAAGAGTGTCTACAAAACACATACATCTAACATTATGTTCAAGATTCCAAGAGTGAATGCTTTCCCCCCAAGATCAGGAACAAATCAAGAATGCTTACTCTCACCAGTGTTCAATACAGTACTAGAAGTTCTAGCCAGCACAACAGATGGAAAAAAAGAAATAAACCTGCTCTTATTTGCAGAGAACGTGATTTTCTGTACAGAAAATCACAAGCCATCTATAAAAACAAAATTCCCAGAATAGGTGAGTTCAGTAAGTTCATCGGATCCAAGACAAACATGGAAAAAAATCCGTTGCATTTCCATATACTGGCAGCAAACACACGGACGACAAAAATTTAACAATAGACACAGCACCGCTTACAATTACTCAGAAAGATTAAATACTTAGGTGTCAATCTAACCAAACAGGACCAAGACTTGTATGCTCAAAACTACAGGATGCTGACAAAGAAATTTGACAAGATCTAAATAAGAGAAGAAACATTTACGTCCGTGGAAAGATCGAAAATAGTGAATACATTAATTTTTCCTAGATTTATATACAGGTTTACTTGAGATCCCTATCAAAACTCCAGCACAGCAGCACCCGGGTTGCCCAAACATCAGACTCTTGATCTCAGCTTAGGTCATGGTCTCACAGTTCATGAGATCGAGCCTCACATTGGACTCTGTGCTGACAGCATGGAGCCTGCTTGGAAATCTTTCTCTTCCCTCTCTCTGCCCTTCCCCTGTTCATACTCACTCTCTCTCTCTCTCTCTAAATGAATGCATGAATGAATGAATATTTTTTTTAGAAAATCCAGCACAACTTTTTGTATACACAAGCAAAATTATTCTAAAATTTCTATGGAAGAGTGAAGAATAAAACAATTTTGGAAAAAAAAAAAGTGGAAGGAATCCATCTACCCAATTTGAAAACTTGATGTAGTTACAGAAATCAAGACTATGTGGTGTTGGTAAAGAGACAGACACGTAGATAGATAGAATGGAATAACAAACCTTGAAAGAGATCCATACAAATACGCTCATCTGATTTTTGACAAAGATGCAAAAAATAGCCTGGATAAAAGATGGCCTTTTCAGCAAATGATAGGCAATTGGGCATGCATCAGAGGAAAACAAAGAAAATCTTGACCTAAATCTCACAATTTTATGCAAAACTACCTCAAAATGGATCATGCACTTAAATACGAAATGTAAATCTATAAACTTAAAGGAAAAAAGAAACATAAGAAAATCTTCAGAATTTAGGCAGAAGCAAAAGAGTTATGAGACTTGGTACCAAAAACACAATCCATAAAAGGAAAAATTGATAGATTAGACTTCATCAAAATTAAGTAATTTTGCTTTGCAGAAACCTGATAGGATGAAAAAGTTAGTTACAGAGTGGGAGGAAATATTTACAAACCACATGCGCAACAAGGGAATAGTATCTAAAATATATCAAGAACTTTCAAAACAGCAGTAAAAATCCAAAAATACAATCTGAAAATGGACAAAAGACACAAGGAGACATTTTGCTGAAGGCAGATGGGCATATGAAAAGATACTCAACAAGTTAGCACATTTAGGGAAATGCAAATTAAAATCACAATGAGAGATCACTATACACATACTAGAATGGAAGACATTTTTTCTTTGAAGAACACCAAATGCTGGCAAAATTATAGAGAAATTGGACCACCCGTTTGGGAGTTTTTTAATACACACACACACACACACACACAAGCACATCATACAACGCAAAAATTATACCCTTGCGTATTTATACAAGAGAAATGAAGACTTATGTCTACACAACAACCTGTACATGAATGCTTACGGAAACTTTATTCATTATACCCCAAACATTAAACAACTCAGATATCCCTCAATAAGTGAACAAACAGTGGTACATCTACATTATAGACTACTACTAAGCAATAAAAAGGGATGAACTATTGATACATGGAAAGAACCCGGATCAATATCTAGAAAATTATGACGGGTGAAAAAAAAGTCGACCCCAAAAGGTTACATACTTTATGATTCCATTAAAACGGCATTGTTGAAATGACAAAAAAAAAAAAAAAATGGAAATGGGGAATAGATTAGTGGTTGGCAGGGGTTAAGCAGTTGATGGGGGGCAGATGGATGGTGGGTTGGGCCATAAAAGGGCAACATGAAGGATCACCGTGTTGATGGAACGTTCTGTGTCTTAACTGTATCAATGTCAATATCCTGGTTGTGATATTGCACTATAGTTTTACAAGGTATTACCACTGCAAGAAACTGGGTAAAGAGTACATCTGTTCTCCTTGTATTATTTTGCAAAACTATGGGGTGCCTGCATAGCTCACTCAGTTGAGCATCAGACTCTTGATTTCAGCTCAGGTCATGATCCCAGGGTCATGGGATCGAGCCCTGCATCAGACTCTGTGCAAAGCATGAGGCCTGCTTAAGATTCTCTCTCTTTCTCTGCCTCTCTCCCCAACTCATTCTCATTCTCTCTCTCTTTAAAGCAACAACAACACAACTGCATAAGAATATACCATTATCTCAAAATAAGAAGTTGCATTAAAAAAATAGAAAAAGTACACTTGGGCTAAACATTTTTTCTCTTCACCTTCAAACTCTTAAATTTATTCAAAACTCTTTCTAGAACCCATCAAATATTAATGCTAAATACACCAGGGATGTGTCTCTGAAGATTTTGGACTTCGTTGGAAATTATTAAAACCCACTGATGATCTACTCTTCATGTCTTGATCATGATTTATCATGACTTATTTGCCTTTGCAAGTTAGAGCTTCCACTTTTTGATCTATTTTTATGAGCCAATTTGCTCTGGTAAGTAAACACTTTTTAATTTATCTCAATAAAACCTCTAACAACCCTCTGAGGTAATTATGCCTAATTTGCCAAGAAGAAATGATTCTCTCAGAAGAAAATGCTTGTCAAACAAAACCCAGGAAGTGATGAACCAGACTGTGAGCTTTTTTTTTTTTTTCTCATTGCAGCATACTGTACCCATAACCACTTTATCATGGTGTTCCTTCTGCCTGAAATGTTCCTGTTATGTTCCTCCTAGGAAACTCCTACACATTTTTTTTCTGTTTCCTTTTGAACCAAATATAATTTCTTCTGCTGAGTCTCTCTTGACTGTCAAGCAGAATTCATTACTCTGTTACTGTCCTGAATATCTTGCATATACCTCTTTCAAAGCACTTTGCACACTCTTACAACTGTCTTTTCCCGAAGACTCTGAGACCCTATAGGGCAGGTACCAGATTTCTTTCCTTTTATTATATTCCTAATATCCAGTGTAGTGTACATTTAGTAAAATCACAATAAATGTCTGTTACTTGACAGAATAACTGGTGAAAACATGTCACAAATTAAATAGGGTAGAATCCAAACTGTCTATGTGTGAAGCACACAATCAGGGAGGACACAGGCATGGGTGTTAATTAGGCCTGAAGTGGAGCTCACCTCCCTTATGAGCCTAATGAGTAACTTCCAGCTATATTTCTGGCATTGACCATGAGATGGAATTAAACATCTACTGTCTAAGTCTATGTATTCCTGTAGGTGATGCTCTCCAAAATATGTGTTGGATGCTTCAAATTATCTGGTGTATTCCATAAGAGCTTTGTAAACGTATCTCTCTCTCTCTCTCTCTCTCTCTCTCTCTCACACACACACACACACACACACACACACACACACACACCAAGTTCACGTTACTAGGTAGTGACGTGTCATATCTGTATTTAAACAGAATATATATCCAAGATCAAGCAGAAAAGAAACATGCTATCTACTCCATCCTCCCATGATGAGGGCAATCTTACCAGGCTAGGCGGTTGACATAGTGATGAATAAGGCAGTTCTTATTTCAAAGGTGGTAGATGACAGGAACTCTTGGGGAAAGAGAGCAATCTCAAGTACTTAGGTCCCCACAAACAAAGGAGAACAGACAATATAAGCAAGGTTGGAACACGATCACAACTAATTGCTTAGCTGGTTATTCCTAGGTCATGCCTGTCACGTGCAGCCCTCACTGGAATTTGATAACCACCGGCAAGAATATTCTTCTAGCAAAAGTACACAAATAAGGTAATTTATAGGTCGTATGACTTTATTTGGTACCCGTATGTGTTCATCATTCCCCAGAACATTGCTGTTTGACTGAAATATTCTCATTTTGCCACTCTCTCTCTGAGTGGTAGATGTGGGGAAAAACAAAGAAGGCAGTGGCGGTGTGAAAGGATGACTAATTACTGTCCACTTCAAATAAATATAGTCTCGGGGCGCCTGGGTGGCTCAGTCGGTTAAGCATCCGACTTCGGCTCAGGTCACGAACTCATGGTCCGTGGGTTCGAGCCCCGCATCGGGCTCTGTGCTGACAGCTCAGAGCCTGGAGCCTGTTTCAGATTCTGTGTCTCCCTCTTTCTCTGACCCTCCCCGTTCATGCTGTCTCAAAAATAAATAAATGTTAAAAACAAATCCAAATAAATATAGTCTCCAAAGAAAGATGCTTCTCAGCCAGCTTCCATCAGCTTCAATATCCATAAATTACTAATTTTATTTCTGTAGAAATGGGGAGTCATGAATGATGCTAATTAGTTTCCCAAGAATCAACCTTGAGACACTGATTTTTGGCACAACAACAGACTAGATATTGAGGGACTTTTTCACTAGAAAACACCTACATCCTGCATAAGACATCTTTCAGAGTTATAAGTACTAAATATTGTTCACATAAAAGCAAAATTTCTCTGAGGCCCAGATGCCAGTACAGCAATCTAGGGCCAGCAGAACCTATAGAAAGGTGGGTGTGACCCTCAAGGATTATACTCATTCCTAAAGGAGCTGAAGTGGTTCTAGGTCAGAAGTGCTCCCTGGCTCCCAACAGAAGAAAATCTATTTTATCTCTAGAGGAAAATATTTTAATCACTCAAGCTCTTAGAATATTGAATTAAAACATTTTTCCATTAAAATGATTGCCTCTACAATTCAAAATTCTTTGCACAGAGAAGTCAAGAGGATCAGACAATTTTACAAGTAAAACCTACTACAAACATGAAAGGCTCAGAAATAAATCCAGAAAGAGATGTTCAAAATGGTATGGAGAAACCTAAAACACAATAATAAAAATAAACGAAGATATTCTATGTTCATGGATAGGAAATCTCAATGTTATAAAGCTCCAAGCAGTATACTCAACAGTATTCCCTCTCCAAATCAACCTAGAATCAATCCAATTTCAGTCTAAGTGCCACAGGTTCTTTTTTTTTTCCCCTTTGAGAAACTTCCTTTTTTGAGAAATTGGATTCTAAAATTAACATGGAATAGCAAACACATAAGAATTAGCAACATGCTGACGGAAGAGAATTTGAGAAATCACTCCCCGCCAACGATGACGACATATCGTTAAGCAATAGTTAATGAAGACAGTGTGGTATAGACACTAAAATTAAACTGGTAAAAGAACTGAATAAAGAGTCAAGAGATAGACTAACACAACTATGAAAAATTCAAATAGGAATGTGGTGGTGGCATTGTAGATAACTGAGGAAAAGATCAAGTTTTCAAAACATAATACTGGGACAATAGGCTAGCCATGAGAGGGTGGGGTGGAGGGATATGGATCTCTTCTACATTCCTGACACCACAAAAAATTCCTGATGGATTTAAAACTTAAATGTGAAGCAAAAACTTCAGATCTTTTAGAAGAAAAATTAGAAAAATCATTTTAGGAACGTCATAGTGAAGAAGGGCTTTTTTTTTTTTAAGTTTATTTTTTTTTGAGACAGAGAGAGACAGAGCATGAACGGGGGAGGGTCAGAGAGAGGGAGACAAGAATCTGAAACAGGCTCCAGGCTCTGAGCTGTCAGCACAGAGCCCGATGCGGGGCTCGAACTCACGGACCGCGAGATCATGACCTGAGCCGAAGTCGGATGCTTAACCGACTGAGCCACCCAGGCGCCCCAAGAAGGGCTTTTAAAAGCACCTAAAAATGCTAATCATAAAAGAAAAGATTGGTCATCATAATTCTCTTAAAATATTTACTTGAGTACATCAAGACTTTGTAAAGAACATTAAATGACAACCCATCAACTGGGAGAAGACACACAAAATACACGTAATTGACAAAAGACTGGTATTCCAACCTGCTACCTATCTAAAGAAAAATGAACAAGTAGAATGATGGGTAAAAGTTATGAAGAGTTATTTCAAGAGAACGAAGCCAAATTACAAATAAGCACAAAAAATTCACCCTCATAAGCTTTTCAGGAATTATATTTGAAGATAGCAATGAAATACCATTTTATAAACATTAGCCTGGAAAAGATTAAGACCTGATCAAATTATTATAACAATTTCAAACCAAGAAGTATGTCATAAATTTGAATACTTGCCTACGAGATAATCATAAAAATACCATGGTATCATTGTTCACAACAGAAAAAATGTTGGCAGCAACCTGAATGTCCACGGATAGAAAAAGTAATAAATATATTGAGTGATTTTGCATAGAATATGATTTGACAGAAAATGAACTAACTGCTGTTATATGAAACAAAACAAGAATTTTGGAAACATTGGGTAAAAAGAGAAATTTTCTGTAGACAGCATACATCCCAGAAAAAAAACACGTCATGTTACTTAAGAACAAACAAAACTGAATGTACTATTAGAGGTACCCAAGATTTTGTGACATTTTTTTTTTTTTTTTAAGTTTTTCAAAGAGGGAATACAAAGATGAAGCAAACGCACAGGTAAAGTCAAGGTATTTGGGGAGGAAGAATTCACAGGTGTTTCTTCTCCTATTGTACTTCGTAAGAGGTAAAACATATCTATGTTCCTTTGTCTATATCAAATACTACGCAATATATTTCAATAGTATTAAGATTTCACTTGTTCAACTGAGCAAAGACTTTGAATCCAGTGTTTTTATTAAGTAATTCCAGTCATACTTCATTTGTGCTTTGCTTTATAGTGCTTTACAGATACTAGGTTTTTTATAAAGTGAAGAATTGTGACCATATTGCGTCGAGCAAGTCCACTGGCACCATTTTTTCCCAACAGAATTTGTTCACTTGGGGTCTCATGGCAAGAGGTCAAAATATCAACATTAATGGGAGTGTGGAAGAAGTTGGTTCCTCCAATCCTCATGGAGGACTTCAAGGGGTTCATGACTCCAGGGGAAGAAGTAACTGCAGATGTGGTGGAAACAGCAAGAGAATTAGAATCCTAAGTGGAGCCTGAAGGTGGGTTTGAACTGCCGCAATCTCATGATAAATAAAACCTTAATGGATGCGGAGTTGCTTCTTAAGGCTGAACGACGACGACAGCAACAAATGGTTCCTGAGATGGAAATCTATTCTTGATCTTGCGAAAATTGTCGAGATGACCACCAGTGATTTAGAGTATCACACAAACTTGTCTATTACATAAATTCAGTGGCAGGGTTCGAGAGGATTGACTCCAAATTTGAAAGGACTCCTACTATGGGGAAAATGCTATCAACAGGATCACATGTTAGAGAGAAATTATTCATAAAAGGAAGAGTCAACGGTCGTGGCAGGCCCTGGCCTTCAGCAACCACCACCCCGATCAGTCAGCCATCAACATTGAGGTAAGAGGCTCCACCAGCAAAAAGATGATGAATTGCTGAAAGCTCAGATGATGGTTAGCATATTTTAGCAACCAAGTATTTTTAAATTAAGGTAAGTACATTGGTTTTCAGACATATCCTATTAAATAGACTACAGCACAGTGTAAATATAACTTTTATATGTACTGGGAAACCAAAAAAAAATTTTTTTTTTGCAATATTTGCTTTATTGTGGTGGTCCGGAACCAAAGCCTTGGTCTCTCTTAGATGTGCTGCACAAGACCACTTTGTTTCCCAATAACAGCAGCAGGTAGACCGCCACCAGGTTAGGGGTCACGAGACACGTGTCCAAATCCCCTTCGTCAGTCAACCAGCTCTGTGAATCCGAGTGAGTCATGAAATTTCTCTGAGTCCCTGTTTCCTATCTAGGAAATGAAGATTAAAATAAAACCCCGTCCTGCCAATTTCGCAAGCCTATTAAAAGAGGTAATATGATAGTGATTTGAAAATTGTTCAGTGTGAAGGTAGGTAAAGGTCATCGCCCACATGTTGGCGATACTAAAATTCTGATTTTCAGTATTGTAGAAATAGAAAGAACAGCCAATGGGAGGAACTTCTGCACAGAGCAGCAGCTGGAAACGCTCTCCCATAAAAAGGTGATGATTATGAGCTTTGAGGAGACACTTCAAAAAGAAAGAACAAAGTTTTCTTTGTTCTCATGTAAGTGAAGAATGTTGAAAATGTTGAAAATGTTACTCTAACTGGAAAGAAGGATGGCAGAAAGTATGAAAGAATGAAGCCTGAACCAAGGGTTAGAATCATAGTTTAAACTCAGCTTCATCAACGAATTAGTTTTGTGATTGTGGGGAAATCACTTAATCTCTTGCACCTCCTATTCTGCACCTGTAGAACGTGGTTGAAGTTAGAACACTGATGTTTTCTGCAACTTTGACTATTTAATTGCAAGGTTATGGAGAAATTTCTTTGACAATAAGCTGAAATATGCAGTAAAACTGGAGACACCACAGACGGTATCTTGAATGTTTGGCTTTTATAATTTCCTAAGTGGCTTTACACACATCACCTCCCGTCAGAGGTCCTGAAAATTTCAATATTGAAAGGGATATTAAATGGCATACTATCTGATCATCCCTTTACTGATGTGTTTCTTTTCAAAATCAATACTAAATGTACAATCAATCAGTCTATACTTGAATATTCCGGGGACGTGGAACTATTTCACAAAACAGCCCAGTCTCATTTTGAGAATTTCTGATTAGTGAAATTTCCTCAAAAGAATTGTATCTAGTAATGCTGTTAAAACTCAGCCATGTATATGTTCCCTGTAGATTATCTCACCTGATCCTCAAATCAGCCCTGTGATCAAGGCACCATGTTAAAAAATAAACTTTCTTTTGTTCACCAGATATCAGGTTACAGAAAAACCGAGCAGAGAATACAAGAGAGTTCCCATATGCCCTCCATCTGTCCCCTCCACAGATTCCCCTACTATTAATATCTTGCATTAGTGGAGAACATTTGTTACAGCTGATGAACCATATTGACACATTATTATTAACTACAGTTTATAGTTTACATCAGGGCTCACTCTTGGGGGTATACATTGTATGCGTTTTGACAAAGCTATAATGCTAGGTGCCCCCCCCCCCATGAAGCACTTTACAGAATAGCTTCATTGCTCTACAAATCTCCTGTCCTCCCCCCGTTTGTCCTCTCCCTCCCTCGCCCTGAACTCTTGGAAATCACTGATCGTTTTCCTGTCTCCATAGTTTTGCTTTTTCCAGAACGTTGTAGAGAGTCACGTGGTTGCCTTTTCAGACCGGCTTTTCACTTAATTATAAACGTTTAAGTCTCCTCCCGATCTTTTCATGACTTGACAGCTTGTTTGCTTTTATTGACAGAGAATATTCCACTTTCCGCATGTACTACAATTTGTGTTTTTATCCATTCACCCACTGAAGGACATTTTGGTTGCTTCTAAGTTTTGGCAGTGATGAATAAAGCTTCCATAAACCTTCATGCACAGGTTTTTGTGTGGACATAGGGTTTTCTGATAGATTTTTTTTTCCAGCTTTATTGAAATATGTTTGACATAGAACATTGGGTAAGTTTGAGGTGTACAACCTGGTTATTTCATATACACGTATGTTGCAAAATGATTACAATAAGAGTAGTTAACACATCCGTTACCTTCACATAGTTACCTTTGGTGTGACTGTGGTAATAACATTGAAGATGTATCATCAGCAACTTGCACTTGTACTATACAAAATTGTTAACTACAGTCACCGTGCTGAACGTTAGGTCCCAGAACTTGTTTGTCTTATATCTGGAAGTTTGTGCCCTTTGACCGACATCTCATTTCTCCCCACCGCTTAGCAAGTACCATTCTACTCTGTTTCTATCAGTTTGGCTTTTTTTTAGATTCCACATAGAAGTGAGATAATTCAGCAATTGTCTTTCTCGGTCTTATTTAACTTAGCATAAGGCCTTCAAGCTTCATCCGTGTTGATGCAAATGATAGGATTTCCTTCTTTATATGGCTAAATAATACTCTATTGTATACGTGTTTTCCTTTTCCATTCACCTGTTGATGGACATGGGTTATTTCATGTCTGAGTATTGTAAACAATGCTTCCATACACAAGGGGATACAGGTATCTCTTCGAGACAGTGATTTCATTTCCTCGAGATACACAGCCAGAAGTGGGATTGCGGGATCACAGAGTAATTCTGTTTTTAACTTTTTGAGGAAGCTCAATAATGTTTTCCATAGTGGCTGCACCAATTTACATTCTCATCAACAATGAACAAGGGTTCCCTTTTCTCCACATCCTCACCCACACCTTTTTTTTTTTTTTTTTTTCCTGTAGCCATTCCGACAGGTGTGAAGGGCTATCTTACTGTGGTTTTGATTTCCATTTCCCTGGTAAGTGATGTTGAGGACCTTTTCATGTGTTTGTTGGCCATTTGGGTCTCGTCTTTGGAAAAAATATTTGTTCAGGTCCTTTGCCATTTTTAACTAGGATTATTTGGGGTTTTGCTATTGAGCTGTGTGACTTCCTTGTATATTTTGAAGATTAACTCCCTTATCAGATACATAGTTTGAAAAGGTTTTCTCTAATCCATAGGTGGCATTTTCATTTTGTTCACTGTTTCTTTCGCTGCACAGAAAAATTTCAATTTGATACGGTCCTATTTGTTATTTTTTTTTGCTTTGGCTCTGGTCTTATCCAAGATACAATTTTCAAGACCAACGTCAGAAAGCCTTTTTCCTAGGTGTTATTAGTTTTATCGTTTCAAAAGTCTTATGTTTAAGTCTTTAATCCATTTCAAGCTAATTTTTGTGACTGCTGTAATATGGGGACCCGATTTCCTTCTTTTCTTCATGAATTATCTAGTTTTCCCAACACTTTGATCTTCTTACATGCTGGATTGGACGCCAGAAGTCTGGTGTACAGTTTTAAAAACATAAGTAATTTCTCAGTGAAACAAACAGGCATATTTTTAAATTAAATTAAAGTTTCTTTAAAGTCTGCTTCACTAAACTTGGTACACCTTTCATATTATGTCTTTTAAGTTGTATTCATTGCTATTTCTTTTTATTAATGAAGCAAAATATATAGTCATTGAATATTTTCTTTAGGCACTTGGGTGGCTCAGTTAGTTGAGCATCCAACTCTTGATTTTGGCTCAGGTCATGATCCCAGGCTTGTGGGATACGAGCCCTTTATCAGGTGTGGAGCCTGCTTAAGGCTCTCTCTCCCCCTTTCCCTCACTCATACTCTCGCTCTCTCAAAACAATTTTTAAACATTTTATTTTTGAAAGAAATTATGTCTGTAATTTCACCATCAATAGTCTGTTAATATTTTATTGCATTTTGTTTCAGTATATATCTAATTTTCTCCTTTCTCTTCCCCGTCCCCTCCTCTCTCCCTCCTTCTCTCCCTGATTCATTCTGCTTTCCCTCCCCTATACATTTAAAATACTCACTGTTTCACATACCTATGTGTATATGTGTGTATATTTAAATATGTATACATAAAAATATATTTAATTTTAATCTAATATATACATAGATTAAAAACAAGTTTAATATATAATTATATACATTACCAAATGGACCTAATTCCTTCTATTTTTATCAATATCTGTAATTTTAACTTAATCCCTGATTGGATGGCATCCACACTTCCCTGGGAGTTTGCTTTGAAGTTTCCAACTGTTCAAACTGTATTCACCTTAACTTAAGCCAGAGACCACTCTTCTGAGACGATCACATGCCTATTCTCTCTGGTGTCTCTCCTCCTAGCTTTTCTTCCCTTCAATCCCGAAAGGGAGAAAAAGAAGCTAACACATTCGTGCAATGGCTACTCTTTCAAATAGCATGAACCTGTGGACTGTCCTTTCTCCAGAGAAGTAACTAACCCTTTCAAATTTTCTATTATTGCCTTCATTATTTTGAGATTTTCTTCTTCTATTTCATCAAAAATGTTTTCCAATAGTCTCCTTTATGATCACACATAGTTTGCAAATTTATCTGTGTAAAAGAATGTCCCTTTTATGGAATCTAAGTTTAAATCATGTAAATATGTTAAGGGTTTTTTTTTTTTTAACACATAATTGTTAAAAAATAAAAAGTAGTAAATGTAAAACTGAAGTTGTTCAGAAAATCCATCAAGCAGATTTTTTTGTATTTAATAATGTGAATTTCATTAAGAGTCAAGCTACAATGTCATTTCATTAAAATGGCCAAGGTATCTATGTATATATGCATTTATTTTACCAGAATATTTAGGACTTCCTAAAATTTGACCCTTGTCACTATTACAGTTGTGGAGCGACATCCCACCGAACCTCAGCACAGGAAATCAATGAATAAATAGCATTAAACTTCTATCCCTCCCAATAAACCCCCTAAGAAGGCCTAACTGGTATGCTGGCATGAATCCCTGCTGCCTGAAAATGAGGGAAGAAGAAAAGCTAAGTCTCGCTAATTTTGTTACAGTGAATGAGCTCAAGTAACACTTTCCTCCTTCTCATCTTTGGTATTGAAGAAAAGTAAGTAAGAATTACCTCCGAAGCGCCCAGAAACACTTGAGCTCCCGTCCAAGTCCTCAATAACCAGAGGTGACAGAATCCATTTCCAAACTGTTCGCTGTAGTAGGCACAGTGTGAAAACCTAACTCCTTCACATTAAATGAAATAAGGAGAACCCCATGAAAAATTATGGCTGGTGCTTACTTTTATTGGGAATTTTCAACTTCTAGGCTGCAAGAAATGCTAACAGCCTTTTCAAAGAAATCTGAATGATTTAAAAAATAATCTAAGTTGTCAGCATGGGCTTTAAGAGAGAACACGTAGTAGTCGTAGGACTTGTCACTGAAACAAGATAATAAGGAAATGAGAGTCCATTAGCCAGGCTAGCTTATGCCACATTAACAAGCAACCCTTAAATCTCTGTGGCTTAAAACAAAAGAGCTAGTTTCCTATTTGGGCGAAATCCCTTGTGAGTCTGGGCAACGCTCCAGCCCATTGGCTCCCGGGTCATCTCCAGGGCGTGTCCTCCCTATCAATTCAAGCTTCCACAATTCCTCAACAGGAGACAAAGATTCTAGACAGTTTTATACCTGCAAGTACATGCTCCTCCCTGTAAGTGATACACATTATTTCTGGTGCTACACGTTGTTCCCCCATTGCAACAGGGTGGGGGATGGGGGTCCCCCGATGGAGAGGCGGCAGATACAGGGTTAACACTGCCAGTCTTCCCCCTCATAAGGTGAGCCCCAGAACAGGCCGCATGTTCCCACTCCTGATTTTTGCAAGTGAACCTCCCCTGTTATAAATTCAGTCTCTATATTTGCAACTCACAGTAACAAACCTAAGTGAAATAATTCAGTTTAGCTCACTTTCAAACTTGACTCTTCATGCAGAAAATAAAAATTTAGCAGATGGATTGTAGATCCCTCCAAAGCCAGCAGAAGCAGGGACCATGACCCCACGAGTGGACAATATGGCTACTACCCAGCTCTGCTTTTCAGTGACTGAGTTCTCACAAGCCAATTACCTAAGCGGGGTCTGTTTGTTTGTTTGAGCCGTCTGAAGATTCCAGTTTTACTTTATTCTTCCACTTATGAGGTTACAAGCATACAAAAGGCAGGCCTAGAAAGGTGCTGGGCTCTCCACATAGGACCACTTCACAGCATAGGGCCACCTCTCAGATCATGGCACAGGGTGGGAGGGACTGGGTGACCAGGGGGCTGTCATCAGCGGGAGCTGCAGTTGTCACAGCCCTTTACCTATGTGCTTTCATGCAACAATCTAGATAACGTGTTACTAACAAAAATGTCAGAATCCTCATTCTCGGGCATCCTAAAACCATTAGTCTCACGTATCAATGGTTTAAGGTTTAGATTATTAACAATGGGGGTGCTTGTGCTTCCACTCTTCCAAAACTAGCCTGGACGAGTTACTGTTTGCTTTGGTCTCCTTTTCAAATGTGCTTTTAGTTTATTTCTTTTGAGAGGGCAGGGGGAGGGGTGGGGGGAGAGAGAATTCCAAGCAGGCTCCGTGCTGACAGTGGGGCTGGATCTTTCGAACTGGGAGATCATGACCTGGGCCAAAGTGAAGAGTTGGAGGCTTAACCAACTGAGCCACCCAGTCGCCCTGAAATGCACTTTTCAGTGTCCTTTTCCTTCCTACCTCTTCCCACAGGTACCCAAGCCCTCAGGGCGTCCTCTGGTTGTACGCTACCACGCCACCCAAACTTGTCCCAATGGAGAAGTAGTCAAGGGCAAGAGCTTTGAGAAGAACATTTTAGGAGACAGGACATTGCTAGCCTGCCTCAAATATGCCCATGTATCATGGCTGGTCTTGTGCTCCCAGACACACAAAACCTCTTTTTCTTCTGGATAGTAATGCGGTAGTGGTTAAGCCTCTGTTTCCATCCCTGTATCAGTTGTTTTCTTTTACAAAGGATTAGCAAATTCCAGAGATCTGCTGTACAGCCTCGTGTCTATAGTCAACAATACTGTGCTGTGTGCTTAAAAACTGCTTGAGAGGGTAGCTCTCCTGCTAAGGGTATTGACCACAGGGGCGGGATGGTGGTGGTGGTGGCTTCAGAAACTATGTAGGAGCTTGGATTGAACCCTTTGCTCTCACTGTCAAGGACAACTGCTGTGCTTCAAGCCTTAAGAATCAAGGAAATTAGAGATTTGAGGATTTGTCAACACTTTCACTTTTCTATTAATATCCATGATTCTTAGAATCCTCATTCCTATTTTCTCCATATCCTTTACAATTTTTCATTAGGTATTACTTCATAAAAATTTCTTCTCCCAGCTACTTCATACCTCATACATACATACCTCATACATCAACTCATCTTTTGCCTTATATGGAAAAGTAAAAGATTTGTAATATAGCAGCAGGCTCATCACAAGGCTACAGTCACACACAATAATTGCCAACGCAAGCCTGCTCAAGACCAACAAAGTTGGCGGATACCTTATCTGATTTCAGTAAGCATACACTCATCAAGGCATGCGACGCTGGCAACAGAACAGACACAGAGATCAATGAAACAGAATAGAGAGCCCAGAAATAGATCCATACAGATATAGCCCACAGAGTTTTTGAAAAAGGCACAAAGACAATTTGATGGAAAAAGAAGGTTTTTCGACAAATGGGGCTGGAACAATTGGACACTCATAGGGAAAAAAAAAAAAAAAGGACCTACACATAGACCTTAGATCTTTCACAAACATTAACTCAAGGTGGGTCATAGATCAGATCACAAAACAATACAATTTCCAGGAGAAAACATAAAAGAGATCTATAGGAGTTTGGGTGTGTTGATGAGGTTTTAAACACCAAAAGCGCAATCCATGAAACAGCCAATTGATAAAGTAGACTTAATTCAACGTAAAAACTTCTGTTCTGCAAAAGACACTGTTAAGAGAATGAAGAGACAAGCCACAGATGGGGAGAAGATCTTTGCTGCAGTGCATAGATCTGATGAAGAACTTGAATCCAAAATAGACCAAGAACTTTCAAAACTCAACAGGAAGAAGACAACCCGATTTTTATGAAGGGGAAAGCACTGAACAGACACCCCATCAGCAAATAAGCATATGAAATGATCTCCAATATCCTAAGTTTTGAGGGAAACAAATTAAGAAGTAACTCCACCACCACTAGCATAGCTAAAAATTAAACTGATAATAGCAATTGCTGGCGAGGATGTCAAGCGACATTACTGATGAGAAAGCAAATGGCATGGCCCCTTAGGAAGACTCTCTGGCAGTTTCTCACAAAGCAGAACATAGTCCTACTGTATGACCCGGCCATCTTGCTCCTGGGTATTTACCCAGTGGATTTGAAGACAGCCTGCTAGAAAAACCTGCAGGCAAATACGTTCATAGCGGCTTTACTCGAAATCACCAAGAAACTGGAAGTAACAGAAATGTCCTTCCATAGAATAAACTGCGATACATCTGTATGATGGGATATCAACCTGTAATCAAGAATGAACCATGAAGGAGCACCAAGACAGATAAATCTTAAGTAAATATTGCAAAAGACATCAGTCTGTGAAGGCCACATACTACCAGATTCCAACCATTTGACTTTCTCGAAGAGACAAAATTGTGGAGCCAGTCAACAGATGGGTGGTTGCCAGGGGGTTGTGGGAAGTTTGAGGGAAGGGGGTAGTATTCAACAAGAGAAGCAGAGAGGTATTTTGCCAGCAACACTCTTCTGTATGATCTTGCAAAGTCAAATGCGTGACACTAAGTTTGTCCAATGCTATAGCAATTAACCTCGCAAAGAGTAACCTTTAATGGACTGTTAGAGAAAATGAGGCACACTAAAATTTACCAGTTTATCTGTGCAGCCATGGGTTCAAACTGGGCAGCGTCTCACTGGGAGTGGCTGCGAGCCCTCCACCAACAGAAACCACCGGAAAGGTTTTTACAGAGGAGACGCGGAAGCGAGTCAAGGAAATTATTCGATTGCTTATAGCTTAAGGGGAAGTGATGCTTTCCTCCATTATTGCTAAGGGAACTTAGCTATGTCCCCTGCATGTGACAGGTATCAAATGCGAGTAAAAATCCACTGCAAAGTGGAAGGGCGGGCTAATAAAGTAATGAAATAAATGCGGAGATACTTTATTTTTACTTCGGCATTAGACCAACTCTTGGGAGCAGGATGCGGCCAAGGCCATAGCTGGAAAGACGTCTGTGTGACTGCACCCCGGGCAGAGCCCGCTGGCAACGCTTTGGGAGGAGAGGTGCTACCTCGTACAGGGCAGGGCAGGGGCAGGACGGGCTGCATGGAGAGACTAGAGAAACGTCCACGTGGGAAAACAAATGGAAAAGTTATTACCCTGCAAAGGAAGTTCCTCCTGTGCTGTGCTCCTCGATTCACCTCACTGGAGTCGGGCAATCTTTTTTTCTTTTCCAAGAGGAGAGAAACTGGCTCTGTTCCGTCCTAAACCGTCTTGATAATGTTCTGTTGTGATGGACCCCAAGCGAGGGAGTGGGAAGAGGGTCTCTGCCTCCGCAAATCAGCCTGTCAGCTCCAGCGGGTGAGGTGTGGAGGGGATCTGCAGCTCGGGGCAGTTTTCTAGGGTAGCCAAGTGGGAGGCTGGCAGCAGAGCACCTGAAATCCTATCATCAGGCTCTCGCCAGCCGACAGTCAATGTCCCACACATTCTCTCTAGGTGTCAACACAAGTTGGAATTAGTTAGTTCAGTATCATCTCCCGTTTTGCAGCAAAATCTAGCCAGAGCTGGTTTAAAATTGGATTTTCCGTCTGTTGCGTTGAGACAGGAATTCATAGTGTCGTCTCGTCAGGTCACTGGCACCGCCAGAAGCCAGAGTCTTGCTCCCTGGAAGTCAGCCTCTCCTTTCTTCTTCTGTGTGGATCACTACATCATCCTCTGCAGGCAAAGGCACACAGGCTCTTTTCCGCGATCAACACCCACTGCTTCTACCGACCTTTCTCGTGCGTTAGGGTCATGCAAAGAGGGGAACGGGGCTCAGTGAGGCCCAGAATGAGAAAGGAAAGCAGATGAATGGGCATGACCTGTTCCCTAAGATCAAAATAAATAATTTAGGATACGATTAATTACCGATAGGCCTGCTGCTGAGAAAAGGAGCTTATTTTTAGTTTACAACGTAACCCTGCAAGACAATTATTGGAACTCCTGACTGGGTGTGTGTATGCTACATGCTCTTCTGGTGACTTTTGGACACTTACATTAATTTTCATAATAACCACAATGTAGGTATTGTCAGGGTCAGCACAGCATAGTGCAGGGGTGAGCAAAAGCGGAAAGGGCCGGATACTGAAGTATTTTAGGTTTTGTGAGCTACAGGGCCCCTGTTGCAGCTACTCAACTGTGACCTTAGAGCGCAAAAGCTCTCTTAGTCAAGAAATTGACATAGGCGGTATGTCCATGAGTGGTTCGGGTTGTGTTCCGATACAACTTTACAAAAACAGGACATGGGCCAGATTTGGCCCAGATCAGTCCTTTGAGAATCCCTCGTGTAGTAGAGAAAAGCTTAGATCCATGAGCCAGACACTATGGATTTGATATGCTAGTCTACCTCTTACTAACTCTAGTATTTCCTCTCTCTTTGCCTCCATTTTCTCATCGGTAAAAACAGAACTTAACTCGCAAAGTAAGTGCCTCGTACATTGGTGGTACTCCATCAACATTTGATACCCGATTCCCAATTAGGCTAAATTTTTCTATTTTCAAGTAAATTCTGTTTTTCAACTAAAAATGGGAATACAGAGATGGGATTGGGATTCAGACACGTTAACACAGATCTAGTGAAATCTCTTTCCAAGTGTTGCTCCACCATCGTAATTCTTGTCGAGGACAAAAATCTCCCTGAAATATATTCAACTATATTCAGAGGAAAAGTAAACAAGCCATTTTTAACACAGAAGATGACGAATCAGGCGTCTGCTTTCATAGGCCATCAGAACGGGTAGTTGGATAGTCAAGAAGTTTATTAAAGGGAAACCAAACAAAAGGTTGCTTGCACGACCACTGCATTTGTTGGAGAGAAAGCTAAACAAAAGCAAGCAACAACGAGGAAAAGAACAGACCTAGAGCAGAAATAAATAAAGAGAAAAATAAAAGGATCAACAAAAGTATTTATTTGAAAATATCAATCAAACCAACAAGCCATTAGGGCAACAAGAAAAAAAAGTGAAAAACTCAAGTTACTAAAATCAGGACTGAGAGAGGAAACATCACTACCAATCTTACAGACCAAAAAAAAAAAAAAAAGATTATAATGGAATACTATGAACTATAGGCAACAAACTAAATAATAGAAGATATGGACAAATTCCCAGAAAGATATAAAGTACTGAAATTGACTCAAGAAGAAATGGATAATCTTAACAGACCTCTAAATCAAGGCATCAGCAGTTTATTTTTATTTTTATTTTTTTAATGTTCTTAATGTTTGTTATTTTTGAGAGAGACAGAGCTTGAGTGGGGGAAGGGCACAGAAAGAGGGAGACACAGAATCCCAAGCAGGTTCCAGGCTCCAAGCCATCAGCACAGAGCCTGATGTGGGGCTTGAACTCATGGACCAAGAGATCATGACCTGAGCCAAAGTCAGACGCTCAACCGATTGGGCCACCCAGGTGCCCCAAGGCATCAGCAATTCTTAAACTTTGACAAAACCCAAAGCAAGCTACAGATTCAATACAATCTCTATCAAAATTCCAATGACATTTTTTCCACAGAAATAGAATAATCCTAAAATTTTGTACAGAACCACAGAGGATCCCAAATAGCCAAAGCCATCTTGAGAGAGAACAAAGCTAAAGGCGTACAAACCTACAGTCATCAAAATAGTGTCATGTTGGCACAAAAACAGACACACAAATCAAGGGAACAGAATAGAAACCCAAAATAAACCCACATACACAGTCAATTTATAACAAAGGAGCCAAGAACATACAATGGGGAAACAATAGCCTCTTAAATAAATGGTGTTGGGAGAAGTGGACAGTCACATGCAAAAGAATAAAACTGGACCTGTATCCTACACCATACACAAAAATTAACTCAAAATAAAGACTTAAATATAAGACCTGAAACCATAAAACTTTTTTCTAGAAAACATAGGCAGTAAGCTCCTTGTTATCAGTCTTGGTGATGCTTTTTTGGATTTGACACCAAAAGAAAAGGCAACAAAAGCTAAAATAAGTAAATGGGACTACATCAAACTAAAGCGTTTGCATAGCAAAAGAAACCATCAACAAAGTGAAAAGGCAACCTGTAGAGTGGGAGAAAATATTTGCAAATCACATATCTGATCACGGGCATTAACAGCCAAAATATATAAAGAACTCCTAGAAGATGGCCAGCGTAGGAGGACGCCGGTCTCACCGCGCGTCCTGCTGATCACTTAGATTCCACCTACACCTGCCTAAATAACACAGGAAACCGCCAGAAGACTAGCAGAACGGAGTCTCCAGAGCCAAGCGCAGACGAGAGGCCCATGGAAGAGGGTAGGAAGGGCGGCGAGGCAGTGCGCACTCCACGGACTGGCGGGAGGGAGCCGGGGCAGAGGGGCGGCCCGCAGGCCAAGCAGAGCCCCCGAGTCTGGCTGGCAAAAGCGGAGGGGCCAGATGGAGTGTGTTCGGACAGCAAGCAGGACTTAACATCTGGAAGGTTATAAGCTAACAGCTCTGCTTGGAGAAGGGAGGGCTGGAGGACAACGGGAGGGAGAGTTGTTGAGCCCAGGATAACAGAGCTCAGCTGGGCGGGGAACAAAGGCGCTAGGAAGCACCATCTCCCTCGCCCATCCCCCAGCCAAAATCCCAAAGGGAACCAGTTCCTGCCAAGGAACTTGCCTGCACTGCACAAATACCCAAAGCTGTGCCTCTGCGGATCCATCCCTCCAGCGGGTCTGATTCCCTCCCGGTGCCACAGGGCCCCTCCCGAAGCGGATCTCTGAAGAAAAAGCGAGCTGAGCCTGCCCCTCCTGCCCCCGTGCACCTTGCCGATCCACCCCAGCTAATATGCCAGATCCCCAGCACCACAAGCCTGGCAGTGTGCGAGTAGCCCAGACGGGCCACGCCACCCCACAGTGAATCCCGCCCCTAGGAGAGGGGAAGAGAAGGCACACACCAGTCTGACTGTGGCCCCAGCGGTGGGTTGGGGGCAGACATCAGGTCTGACTGTGGCCCCGCCCACCAACTCCAGTTATACACCACAGCACAGGGGAAGTGCCCTGCAGGTTCTCACCACTCCAGGGACTATCCAAAATGACGAAACCGAAGAATTCCCCTCAGAAAAACGTCCAGGAAATAACAACAGCGAACGAACTGATCAAAAATGATTTAAACAATGTAACAGAAAGTGAATTTAGAATAATAGTCATAAAATTAATTGCTGGGCTTGAAAACAGTATAGAGGACAGCAGAGAATCTCTTGCTACAGAGATCAAGGGACTAAGGAACAGCCAGGAGGAGCTAAAAAATGCTATCAATGAGTTGCAAAATAAAATGGAGACAACTACAGCTCCGATTGAAGAGGCAGAGGAGAGAATAGGTGAACTAGAAGATAAAATTATGGAAAAAGAAGAAGCTGAGAAAAAGAGAGATAAAAAAATCCAGGAGTATGAGGGGAAAATTAGAGAACTAAGTGATGCACTAAAGAGAAATAATATACACATAATTGGCATTCCAGAGGAGTAAGAGAGAGTAAAAGGGGATGAAGGTATACTTGAAGAAATAATAGCTGAGAACTTCCCTGAACTGGGGAAGGAAAAAGGCACTGAAATCCAAGAGGCACAGAGAACTCCCTTCAGATGTAACTTGAATCGATCTTCTGCATGACATATCATAGTGAAACTGGCAAAATACAAGGATAAAGAGAAAATTCTGAAAGCAGCTAGGGATAAACACGCTCTAACATATAAAGGGAGACCGATAAGACTTGTGAACCATCTCTCTACTGAAACTTGGCAGGCCAGAAAGGAATGGCAGGAGATCTTCAATGTGCTGAACAGAAAAAAATATGCAGCCGAGAATCCTTTATCCAGCAAGTCTGTCATTTAGAATAGAAGGAGAGATAAAGGTCTTCCCAAACAAACAAAAACTGAAGGAATTCGTCACCACTAAACCAGCCCTACAAGAGATCCTAAGGGGGATCCTGTGAGACAAAGTACCAGAGACATCGCTACAAGCATGAAACCCATGGACATCACAATGACTCTAAATCCATATCTTTCTATAATAACACTGAATGTAAATGGACTAAATGCTCCAACCAAAAGACATAGGGTATCAGAATGGATAAAAAAAAACAAGACCCATCTATTTGCTGTCTACAAGAGACTCATTTTAGACCTGAGGACACCTTCAGAGTGAGAGTGAGGGGATGGAGAACTATTTATCATGCCACTGGAAGTTAAAAGAAAGCTGGAGTAGCCATACGTGTATCAGACAAACTAGACTTTAAATTAAAGGCTGTAACAAGAGATGAAGAAGGGCATTATATAATAATCACAGGGTCTATCCATCAAGAAGAGCTAACAATTATAAATGTCTACATGCCGAATACGGGAGCCCCCAAATATATAAAACAATTAATCACCAACATAAGCAACCTTATTGATAAGAATGTGGTCATTGCAGGGGACTTTAACACCCCACTTACAGAAATGGATAGATCATCTAACACATGGTCAATAAAGAAACAAGGGCCCTGAATGATACATTGGATCAGATGGACTTGACAGATATATTTAGAACTCTGCATCCCAAAGCAACAGAATATACTTTCTTCTCGAGTGCACATGGAACATTCTCCAAGATAGATCACATACTGGGTCACAAAACAGCCCTTCATAAGTATACAAGAATTGAAATCATACCATGCATACTTTCAGACCACAATGCTATGAAGCTTGAAATCAACCACAGGAAAAAGTCTGGAAAACCTCCAAAAGCATGGAGGTTAAAAAACACCCTACTAACGAATGAGTGGGTCAACCAGACAATTAGAGAAGAAATCAAAAAATATATGGAAACAAATGAAAATGAAAATACAACAATCCAAACGTTTTGGGACGCAGCGAAGGCAGTCCTGAGAGGAAAATACATTGCAATCCAGGCCTATCTCAAGAAACAAGAAAAATCCCAAATACAAAATCTAACAGCACACCTAAAGGAAATAGAAGCAGAACAGCAAAGGCAGCCTAAACCCAGCAGAAGAAGAGAAATAATAAAGATCAGAGCAGAAATAAACAATATAGAATCTAAAAAAACTGTAGAGCAGATCAACGAAACCAAGAGTTGGTTTTTTGAAAAAATAAACAAAATTGATAAACCTCTAGCCAGGCTTCTCAAAAAGAAAAGGGAGAGGACCCAAATAGATAAAATCATGAATGAAAATGGAATGATTACAACCAATCACTCAGAGATACAAGCAATTATCAGGGAATACGATGAAAAATTATATGCCAACAAACTGGACAACCTGGAAGAAATGGACAAATTCCTAAACATCCACATGCTTCCAAAACTCAATGAGGAGGAAATAGAAAGCTTGAACAGACCCATAACCAGCGAAGAAATTGAGTCAGTCATGAAAAATCTCCCAACAAATAAGAGTCCAGGACCAGATGGCTTCCCAGGGGAGTTCTACCAGATGTTTAAAGCAGAGATAATACCTATCTTTCTCAAGCTATTCCAAGAAATAGAAAGGGAAGGAAAACTTCCAGACTCATTCTATGAAGCCAGTATTACTTTGATTCCTAAACCAGAGACCCAGTAAAAAAAGAGAACTACAGGCCAATATCCCTGATGAATATGGATGCAAAAATTCTCAATAAGATACTAGCAAATCGAATTCAATAGCATATAAAAAGAATTATTCACCATGATCAAGTGGGATTCATTCCTGGGATGCAGGGCTGGTTCAACATTCGCAAATCAATGTGATATATCACATTAATAAAAGAAAAGATAAGAACCATATGATCCTGTCAATCAATGCAGAAAAGGCCTTTGACAAAATTCAGCAATGTTTCTTAATAAAAACCCTTGAGAAAGTCGGGATAGAAGGAACATACTTAAAGATCATAAAAGTCATTTATGAAAAGCCCACAGCTAACATCATCCTCAATGGGGAAAAACTGAGAGCTTTTTCCCTGAGATCAGGAACACGACAGGGATGCCCACTCTCACCGCTGTTGTTTAACATAGTGTTGGAAGTTCTAGCATCAGCAATCAGACAACAAGAGGAAATCAAAGGCATCAAAATTGGCAAAGATGAAGTCAAGCTTTCACTTTTTTCAGATGACATGATATTATACATGGAAAATCCGATAGACTCTACCAAAAGTCTGCTAGAAGTGGAGGACAACGGGAGGGACTGATACATGAATTCAGCAAAGTTGCAGGATACAAAATCAATGTACAGAAATCAGTTGCATTCTTATACACTAACAATGAAGCAACAGAAAGACAAATAAAGGAACTGATCCCATTCACAATTGCACCAAGAAGCATAAAATACCTAGGAATAAATCTAACCAAAGATGTAAAAGATCTGTATGCTGCAAACTATAGAAAGCTTATGAAGGAAATTGAAGAAGATATAAAGAAATGGAAAAACATTCCCTGCTCATAGATTGGAAGAATAAATATTGTCAAAATGTCAATACTACCCAAAGCTATCTACACATTCAATGCAATCCTAATCAAAATTGTACCAGCCTTCTTCTCGAAACTAGAACAAGCAATCCTAAAATTCATATGGAACCACATAAGACCCCGAATAGCCAAAGTAATTTTGAAGAAGAAGACCAAAGCAGGAGGCATCACAATCCCAGACTTTAGCCTCTACTACAAAGCTGTCATCATCAAGACAGCATGGTATTGGCATAAAAACAGACACATAGACCAATGGAATAGAATAGAAGCCCCAGAACTAGACCCACAAACCTATGGCCAAATAAACTTTGACAAAGCAGGAAAGAACATCCAATGGAAAAAAGACAGTCTCTTTAACAAATGGTGCTGGGAGAACTGGACAGCAACATGCAGAAGAATGAAACTAGACCACTTTCTCACACCATTCACAAGAATAAACTCAAAATGGATAAAGGACCTGAATGTGAGACAGGAAACCATCAAAACCTTAGAGGAGAAAGCAGGAAAAAACCTCTCTGACCTCAGCCATAGCAATTTCTTACTTGACACATCCCCAAAGGCAAGGGAATTAAAAGCAAAAATGAATTACTGGGACCTTATGAAGATAAAAAGCTTCTGCACAGCAAAGGAAACAACGACAAAACTAAAAGGCAACCAACGGAATGGGAGAAGATATTTGCAAATGACCTATCGGACAAAGGGCTAGTATCCAAAATCTATAAAGAGCTCACCAAACTCCACCCCCCAAAAACAAATAACCCAGTGAAGAAATGGGCAGAAAACATGAATAGACACTTCTCTAAAGAAGACATCCGGATGGCCAACAGGCACATGAAAAGATGCTCAACGTCGCTCCTCATCAGGGAAATACAAATCAAAACCACACTCAGATACCACCTCACGCCAGTCAGAGTGGCCAAAATGAACAAATCAGGAGACTATAGATGCCGGAGAGGATGTGGAGAAACGGGAACCCTCTTGCACTGTTGGTGGGAATGCAAATTGGTGCAGCCACTCTGGAAAACAGTGCAGAGGTTCCTCAAAAAATTAAAAATAGACCTACCCTATTGACCCAGCAATAGCACTGTTAGGAATTTACCCAAGGGATACAGGAGTACTGATGCATAGGGGCACTTGTACCCCAATGTTTATAGCGGCACTCTCAACAATAGCCAAATTATGGAAAGAGCCTAAATGTCCATCAACTGATGAATGGATAAAGAAATTGTGGTTTATATACACAATGGAGTACTACGTGGCAATGAGAAAGAATGAAATATGGCCCTTTGTAGCAACGTGGATGGAACTGCAGAGTGTGATGCTAAGTGAAATAAGCCATACAGAGAAAGAGAGATACCATATGTTTTCACTCTTATGTGGATCCTGAGAAACTTAACAGAAACCCATGGGGAAGGGGAAGGAAAAAAAAAAAAAGAGGCTAGAGTGGGAGACAGCCAAAGCCTAAGAGACTCTTAAAAACTGAGAACTGAGGGTTGATGGGGGTGGGAAGGAGGGGAGGGTGGGTGATGGGTACTGAGGAGGGCACCTTTTGGGATGAGCACTGGATGTTGTATGAAAACCAATTTGACAATAAACTTCATATATTGAAAAAAATAAAAATTAAAAAATTAAAAAAATTAAAAATAAAAAATGCATAATTATGTTGCCCCCAAATTATAACAACTCTATGCCCAATGACAGTTATTTAGTTTGATCCCTCTCCTTTTTCTTAGTGTTATTCTGTAAGTAATTCAGTAGACTTCCCCATTGTTGACTTTCACGGTATTTTTAAATTTATTTTGTATATATTGAATAAATATTGGTAAGAGAGGCAGATTGTAATTTCTAGTTTAACTTTTTATTAGATACCTCCAGTATGTAATAAATTAAAAAGATTAGGAAATTAAAAAAAAAAGAACTCCTAAATTTGAATAGAGAGAAATCTGATTTTTAGAATGGGCAGATAATCTGAATGGATCTTTTTTTAGAGAAGACACACGGATGGCCAACAGGTACATGAAATACTCAATATCACTAATCATCAGGGAAATGCAAATCAAAACCACAATGAGATATCACCTCACACTTACTAGAATATTATGAGAAAGACAAGAAATAACAAGTGTTGATGGAAATATGGAGAAAAGGGAACCTTTATGCTGATAGCAATGTAAATTGGTGCAGCCACTGTGGTAAACAGTATGGAATGGAAGTTTCTAAAAAAATAAAAATAGAAAAACCGTATGATCCAGCAATTCCATTTCTGGATATTCAAAGGAAAAAAAGGCATTAATTCAAGAAGATATCTGTACTCCCACATTTATTGCATTATTTATGAAAGTCAAGTATGGAAGCAACCTAGGTGTCCATTGAAAGACGAATGGGTAATAATGTGGTATATATACACAGTGGAGTATTATTCAGCCATAAAGAAGAATTCCTGCCATTTAAAACATGGGTGGATCATGAAGTCATTATACTAAATGAAATCAGATGAAGACAAATACTGTATGAGCTGACTCCTATATGGAGTCTAAAATAAAAAGAAACCCATAAAACAAAAAAACTAAACTCATGGATTCAGAGAACAGATTGGTGGTTGCCAGAGGAAAAAAATGGTGGTTTAGGGGGTGGGAAGTTGGCAAAATGGGGGAAGGTGGTCAAAAGGTACCAACTTTTCACTGCAATACAGACAAGTCATGGGGATGTAACATACAGCATGGTGACTATAGCTAAGTAACACCATATTGTTTATTTGTAAGTTGCTAACGGAGATCTTAAAAGTTCTTAACACACACACACACACACACACACACACACACACACACACACAATTTGCAGTTATGTGTGGTGATGGATGTGAACTAGATCTATCGTGGTGATCATTTCACAATATATATAAATTTTAAATTGCTACACTGTACACTTGAAAATAACACAATGTTATAGGTCAATTATATTTTAATTTAAAAAATTTGTCAGTTCTTCAAAACATTCAACATACTTTTACTGTATAACCCAGCTATTCCACTTCTAGGTATACATCTAAGAGAAAGAGACACGTACGTCAGCACAAAATCTTCTACACAAATATTAATAGCAGCATTATTCATGGTAGCTAAAATGTGGAAGCAATCCAAATTTCATCTACTGATGTATAAACAAAATGCACATCTATACAGTGGAATATTATTCAGTCATAAAAAGTAACCAAGTACTGATACATGCTGCAACATGGATGAAACTTGAAAACACTGTGGCAAGTGAATGAAGCCAGGCACAAAAAATTTACATATCGTAGGATTCCATTTATGTGAAATGCTCAGAACAGGCAAACATATAGGGATTGAAAGTACATTAGTGGTTGCCTCGGGCTAGGGTAGATGGGGAGACCAGAGGTGGGATGGTAAATGGCTGCTAATAGGTATGAGGTTTCTTTTTTAGAGTAATGAAAATGTTCAGAAATTATATTGATGGCTGGACTAGCCTGTGGATATACTAATCATCACTGAAACGTACACTTTAAATGGGTGTATTCTGTGCATTATCTCTCAAATTTTTTTTCTTAAAGAATCCATACTGTCACTGATGACTTATTAAGAGGACCCATCACCGATGATGATAAACTCATTCACCTGGCTGGTTTGGAACTGTGAAACTACCCTCTCATTCCTCTCCATACTCTACCCACCAGAAGAAATTTCTATGACAGGAGGAGTAGCTCCATAAGTTATCTGGAATTCTTTTGTGTAGGAGATTTGCCTCTTCTCATTTTTATATTTATTCAACAATTTTTTTAATCATTCTGAACTCATGAATTTTTTTTTGCTTTGGGATATAATCCAATACTATATGATTCATTTCATTACTCAAATTGTTCCAGCTTCGGTCATGGGAACTCTTTTGGTTGGGGCGTATGGAATTGTAAGTAGATGACTTCTTTACAATTACTAGTTAAAATGATCTGGACATGAAAACAAACAGCCGATTCAGAAGCTGCCATTCAACTGAATGGAATAGAATCTCATGTGTGCACTAGAAAGTAGCCTGGAAGCCATGAGCATTTCATGCGTGGCAGAATCAGTGAGGGATGTTTTACAGTAGGTGTGGGGAGTGCTTGATGTGAGTCTGAAAGTCATTTAAGAACTTCAACTCAGGGAGGGGCCAAGATGGCAGAGCAACATGGAAGTTTTCTGCTTCTCTCATCCCTGAAATGCAGCTAGATCGACACCAAACCGTTCTGCACACCTAGAATATGGATCTGAGGATTAACACAACCATCTGCATAACTTGACCCACAGAACTCGGCAGGTATGGGCGTGGAGAAGGGAACTGGAGGAGAGAGAAGTTGTGGAGGGCGGGGCACTGTTTTTGGGCAAAGAGGACAAGAAAGGGGGCAGAGTGCAGGAAAAGCGCTCCTCCCAAAAGTCGCTGGAGAGAAAGAGTGGAAACACCCACAAGTGACTGAACAAGAAAGAGAAGAAGGAGAAAGGAGAGGGTTTTAATACCACTAGGCCTCTATAAACAGGGCAGAGAAGCATTGGAAATTCCACAGCCCAATACCTGGCAGCGTTCTGGTGGGAAGGGTGAATTCCCAGGAGAAGGTAGCAAGGTCTGAGAGGTCTGCAAGCCATACAGGGAGAAGCAGTGTCCCTGTTAGGAGGGCATTTTGTAGAGGACCTATGGCCTCCCCAAACGCAAAATTCCCAGCACACCCCAGATAACAGCCATGTTTTCTGGTATTGGAACAAAGACACCAGGGTGCAGTGAAACCCGGCACCAGCTCTGTGTTGTGATTCACCTTAATCCCAGAACTGCTGCTGCTATGCAGTCTCATGAACTTTTTCTGGGGCAAACTGGCCCCCAACCACAATCTCTGAGCCTCTGTGGCAGTACGATTGCAAGAATATTCCCGGGGGGCAAGCTGGCACCTGGCCAATGCTTGGGAAGACCCTCCCCCAGAGGGTCAGAGTGGGTCCAAGCCACAGGGCCCTCAGAAGTGAGAGATCTGGAAACAGCCCCATCTGAGATAAAATTTGGGAGGGAGGTACCGCCTGGCAGGCTGATGGCTTGGACACGGACAGTGTAGAAGCAGGAGGTGGACAGAAACCTGAGACAAAGGAGAGGTGCTTGACTGCTGGTTGGTGAGAGCACAGGGTTCTGGCACTAGAGACTGGGAAGCTGGCTGATGCCATTTGGACCTTTCCCAAACATGCACATACGTATGAATGCACATCGCAATGGTCCACCCTAGTAACCTAAGCAGTACCTAAGCAATAACCTGGTGGAGAATGAAGCCCTTACACCAAGCCATGTCCAACTGCACCAACCAAGTCCTAGAGGACCACAAGTCTCTCCATCTGCAAAGTATACAGACTATAAAGTGCTTCATAGTTATATTCAGCTTCCTCTAGACATCAAATTTCATTCAGACTTCATTCTGTTCACTTGTCCATCTACTAGTTGTTTTTTTCTTATTCTTAGATACAGGAAAAGAAAAAAATTTATTTTTATTTTCCATTTTTTATAAAAATGTTTTTAATTTTTACTATATTTTATCTTTCTCTTTTCTGTAATTTTTTTTCTATTTTACTTTCTTCTTTGCATTTTATTTTATTGTATACATTTTAATTTTTACATGTTTTCTTACTTTTTTCTTTTCTTTCTTTCCCTTTCTTCTCTATTCTATCAACCTTCTTTCAACAACCAGACCAAAACTCATCTAGGATCTAGCTTCCTTTATTTTATCTTGCGTGTGTTGTTTTTAATTTTTTATTTTATTAATTCATTTTCCTCCAAAATGAGGAAATGCTGGAATTTACCCCAAAAGCAAAAACAAGAAGAAATGACAACCAGGGACTTAATCAGCACAGATATTAGCAAGATGTCTGAAGTAGAATTTAGAATCACAATGAGAATACTAGCTGGGATTGAAAGAAGCATACAATCCCTTTCTACAGCGATAAAAGAAGTAAAACCTAGTCAGGACAAAATTAAAAATGCTATAACTGAGATACAATCTCGAAAGGATGCCACAGCAGCAAGGATGGATGAAGCAGTCAATCAGCGGTATAGAAGACAAAATCATGGAGAATAATAAAGCAGGAAAAAGAGAGGGAAACTAAGGCAAAAGAGCACAATATAAGAATTAGAGAACTCAGTGATTCATTAAAAAAGGAATAACATCTGAATCATAGGAGTCCCAGAAGATGAAGAGGAATAAAAAGGGGTAGAAGGTTTATGTGAGTAAATCATAGCAGGGAAAACTTCCCTAACCTGTGAAAAGACATATATGTCAAAATCCAAGAAGCACAGAAAACTCCTGTTAAATTCAACAAAAACCAACCATCAACAAGGCATATCTTCATCAAATTCACAAAATAGACAAGAAAGAATTATGAAAGCAGCAAGGGAAAAATGTCCTTAACCTATAAGGGAAGACAGAGCAGGTTCATAGCAGACCTATCCACAGAAACTTGGCAGGATATATTCAACATGCTGCATCAGAAAATTATGCCGTCAAGAATTCTTTATCCAGCAAAGCTGTCAATCAAAATAAAAGGAGAGATTACAAGTTTCCTAGACAAACAAAAAGTAAAGGAGTTCAGACCACTAAACCAGTGCTGCAAGAAATTTTAAGGGGGACTCTCTGAGGGGAGAAAGGACAGGGAAAAAGGGGGAAAAAAAAGACCAGAGAACACCACCAGAAACTCCAATTCTACAAGCAACATAATGGCAATAAACTCTATCTTTCAGTACTTATTCTAAACATCAATGGACCAAATTCCCCAATCAGAAGGCATAGGGTATCAGAATGGATAAGAAAATAAGATCCATCTATATGCTGTCTACAAGAGACCCACTTTAGACCTAAAGACACCTTCAGATTGCAAGTAAGGGGATGGAGAACCATCTATGATGCTAATGGTCAACGAAAGAAAGCTGGAGTAGCCATACTTATATTGGACAATCTAGACTTTAAAGACTGTAACAAGAAATGAAGAAGGGCATTATATCATAATTAAGGGGTCTATCCACCAAGAGTACCTAACAATTATAAACATTTATGCCCCCAACGTGAAAGAACCCGAATATATAAATTGATTAATCAAAAACATACAGAAACTCAACAATACCATAGTAGTAAAGGACTTCAACACCCCACTTACAACAATGGACAGATCATCTAACAGAAAATCAACAAGGAAACAATGGCTTTGAATGACACTGGACTGGATGGACTTAACATATATTCAGAACATTTCATCCTAAAGAAGAACACACAGTCTTCTCGAGTTCACATGGAACATTCTCCAGATCGGATCACATATTGGGACATAAATCAGCCCTCAACAAGTACAGTAAGATCGAGATTATACCATGCATATTTTCAGACCACAATGCTATGAAACTTGAAATCAACCACAAGAAAAAATTTAGAAAGACAACAAATACTTGGAGATTGAATAACATCCTATTAAAGAATGAATAGGTTAACCAAGAAGTTAAAGAGGAGATTAAAAAGTACATGGAAGCCAACAAAAATGATAACACCACAGCCCAAAACCTCAGGGATGCAGCAAAGGTGGTCATAAGAGGAAAGTATATAGCAATCCAGGCCTTCCTAAAGAAGGAAGAAAGATCTCACATACACAAAGTAACCTTATACTTTAAAAAGCAGGAAAAAAAAATGGCAAATAAAACTCAAAACCAGCAGAAGACAGGAAAGAGTAAGATTACAGCAGATATCAATGCTAACAAAGCAAAACAAAAACAGAAGAGATCAATGAAACCAGGAGCTGGTTCTTAGACAGAATTAACAAAATTGATAAACCCCTAGTCAGTTTGATCAAAAAGAAAAAGGAAAGGACCCAAATAAATAAAATCAAGAATGAAAGAGGAGAAATACAAACAATATTAAGAGGATATTATGAGCAATTATATGCCAATAAATTGGGAAATCTGAAAGAGAGGGATTAACTACCAAAACTAAAACAGGGAGAAATAGAAAATTTGAACAGACCCATAACCAGTGAAGAAATTCAATTAGTAATCAAAAACCTCCCAAAAAACAAGATTCCAGGGCTGGATGGTTTTCCAGGGGAATTCTACCAGACACTTCAACATGAGTTAACTCCTCTTCTTTTGAAGCTGTTCCAAAAAAATAGAAATGGAAGGAAAGCCAAACTCATTCTATGAAACCAGCATTACCTTGATTCCAAAACCAGACCAAGACCCCACTAAAAAAGAGAACTATGGACCAATTTCCTTGATGAACATGGATGCAAAAATTCTCAACAAAATACTAACCAACCAGATCCAACAATACATTAAACGAATTATTCCCCACAATCAAGTGGGATTTATACCTGGGATGCAGGGCTGGTTCAATATCCACAAATCAATCGATGGGGTACATTACATTAAGAGAAGAACAGATAAGAACCACATGATCCTCTCAACAGAGGCAGAAAAAGCTTTAGACAAAATACAGCATCCTTTCTTGATAAATACCCTCAAGAAAGTAGGGATAGAAGGATCATACCTCAAGATCATAAAAGCCATATACAAAAGATCCACCACTAATATCATCCTCAATGGGGAAAAACAGACCTTTCCCCCTAAGGTCAGGAAGAGGACAGGGATGTCCACTCTCACCACTGTTATTCAACATAGTATTGGAAGTCCTAGCCTCAGCAACCAGACAACACAAAGAAATAAAAGGCATCCAAATTGGCCAGGAGGAGGTCAAACTTTCTCTCTTCACAGATGACATGATACTCTACATGGAAAACCCAAAAGATTCCACATGAAAACTGTTAGAACCAATCCATGAATTCAGTAAAAGAGCAGGATATAAAATTAATGCACAGAAATTGGTTGTATTCCAATATACCAATAATGAAGCAGCAGAAATCAAGGAATCGGTCCCATTTATAGTTGCACCAAAAACCATAAAATACCTAGGAATAAACCTAACCAAAGAAGTAAAAAACCTGTATGTTAAAGACCATAGAAAGCTCATGAAAGAAATTGGAGACACAAAAAAATGGAAAAGCATTCCATGCTCCTGATAGGAAGAACAAATATTGTTAAAATATCTGTACTATCCAAAGCAATCTACATATTCAACACAATCCCTATCAAAATGCCACCATCATTCTTCACCCCACTGGAACCAACCATCTTAAAATTTGTATGGAACCACAAAAGACCCCAAATAGCCAAAGCAATCCCGAAAACAGAAAACCAAAGCTGCAGGCATCACAATTCCAGACTCAAGCTGTATTACAAAGCTGTAATCATCAAGACAGTATATGGTACTGGCACAAAAACAGACACTTAGATCAATGGAACAGAGTCGAGAACCCAGAAATGGACCCACAAACATACGGCCAACTCATCTTTGACCAAGCAGGAAAGAATATCCAATGGAATAAAGATGGTCTCTTCAGCAAGTGGTGCTGGGAAATCTAGAGAACATGCAGAAGAATGAACCTGGACCACTTTCTTACACCATACACAAAATAAACTCAAAACGGATGAAAGATCTAAATTTAAGACAGGAAACCATCAAAATCCTCGAGGAGAAAGCAGGCAAAAACCTCTTTAATCTTGGCCGCACCAACTTCTTACTCAACACATCTCTGGAGGCAAGGGAAACAAAGCAAAAACAAACTATGGGGACTTCATCAAAATAAAGAGCTTCTGCACAGTGAAGGAAACAATCAGCAAAACTAAAAGGCAACCGACGCAATGGGAGAAGATATTTGCAAACGACATATCAGATAAAGTGTTAATACCCCAAATCTATAAAGAACGTATCAAACTCAACACCCAAAAAACAAATAATGCAGTGAAGAAATGGGCAAAAGACACGAATAGACACTTTTCCAATAGACACATGAAAAGACGGTCACATCACTCATCATCAGGGAAATACAGTCAAAACCACAACGAGATACCACCTCACACCTGTGAGAATGGCTCACATTAACAACTCAGGCAACAACAGATGTTGGTGAGGATGTGCAGAGAGAGGAACACTTTTGCTCCGCCGATGGGAATGCCATCTAGTGCAGCCACTCTGGAAAACAGTATGGAGGTTCCTCAAAAAATTAAAAATAGAACTACCCTACGATCCAACAATTGCATTACTAGGCATTTATCCATGGGATACAGGTGTGCTGTTTCAAAGGGACCCATGCACCCCAATGTTTATAGCAGCACTATTGACAATAGCCAAAGTATGTAAAGAACCCAAGTGTCCACTGACAGATGAATGGATAAAGAAGACATGGTGTATATTTACAATGGAGTATTATTCAGTGATCAAAAAGAATGAAATCTTGCCATTTGCGACACTGTGGATAAACCAGACTGTATTATGCGAAGCTAAATTAATCAGACAAAGACAAATGTCCCATGACTTCACTCGCATGTGGAATTTAAGATACAAAACAGATGAACATAAGGGAAGGCAAGCAAAATAATCTAAAAACGGGGGGCGGGGACAAAACAAATTCTTAAATATATAGAACTGAGGGCTGCTGGAGGGGTTGTGGTGGGGATGGGTTAAAAGGGCAAGGGGCATGTAGGAATACACTTGTCGGGATGAGCACGGGGTGTTAGAAATAGGGGATGGATCACTGGATTCTACTCCTGAAATCATTATTGCACTACAGGCTAAGTAACTTGGATGTAAATTAAAAAATAATTTTTAAAAAAGAGCTTCCCCTCAAATGTTACTCATAAAACAAGGTCTACCATGCAGAGAAAAAGTACTAATGCCCCCAAATGCAATTGTCCAATTCTCCCCTGACATGATTGGTTACTACCCAGGCAAAGTATCCTAGGCTTTCACACCACACCTCCTTTTCTCCCCTCCACTGGACAGCAAAGGACTCAGATCTTCAACAATCCAGACAAACTAACGAGACTTTTGCATTAACGCAACCTCTTTCTAGAACTACAGATATTATCTTGGGTGAAGAGCACAGCCTGGGCTCCGGAGAGAGTTATTATTCTACTCTGCTTTGTTTCTAAGCACATTTCAGACCCGCCCCAAGCTTTAAACAGCAATTTATTAAAGAATCTAAGTAAATCTCAACATCTGGTTGACCTTTGATAAAGTCCCTCTTGGAGAACAGAAGAACCTATTCAGTTGTTTGTTTACCACGTTAACAGTAATGCTTTCATTTTCGACAGATGCCTGTTCCAGGGGACAGATCTTTCAGGGTGATTATGTTCTATTAGGGAAAATTACACAGAAACTTGAATTTCTGGTACCCAGCATGGGAAAACAGAAGAGCATTGTGAATTAAAATGTTATGTTTCTCTGGTTTTATAAATGTATGTTTATGATAAACCAGCAAGAAGCAATTGGCTTTCTGCATGTTAACTCATTCATGGATTCAGCAGTTATTGAAAATGAACTATATTTTAGATGCAAGTAGGAATTCTAGTCTATGATAGAAAATAAACCCATGTAAAATATATATTTTTAGGTTTATTTAGAGAGCAAGAGAAAGGGAGGGGAGGGACAGAGGGAGAAGGAGAGAATCCCAAGCAGGCTCTGCCCTGTCAGCCCAGGGCCTGATGCGAGGTTCAGACTCATGAGTCATGAGGTCATTACCTGAGCCAAAATCAAGAGTCAGATGCTTAACTGACTGAGCCACCCAGGTACCCCAACAGAAGATATATTTTACCGTGATAAGGTCATGTATCACTGAGGATTCCTGTCATGGTTCAGTTTGTGTGGATGAGCAAGACTTCTCTATAGCCGTGGGTTTGGAGCGGAGACTTAAAATCTTAAGATCCACTCAAGTGAAAACTGAGAATGGTACCTTCCAGAAAGAGAAGCCAGTACCCAAGGCCTAAGCAAAGTGCACTGGTGCGGAGCGGTGACCAGGATGGGGAGTGATAGGTAATGTTCGAGAGGGAAGAGCCCGACACATCAGGCTTTAGAAGTCTCAGGTAATGAGTCGGGATTTAGGTAAAAATCAAAGACCTAGAGGGATTTGATCTAGAAGTCCAATAATCTGCTTTCTATATTGAAAAGCTCTGCTTACTTGCAGAGAACAAACTGTAGGAAATCAAGAAGAGATGGCAAGGACACCCCTTCACAGACTTGCATTCGTTCAGGCAGGAAAGAGGTGATTGCGACTCGGTGTTGTCTGACAGAAAAGATGTACTGAAATTGAAAGCAGAGACCTTGCTGATCAATCAGATGTGAAAAGAAGCTCAGAGCTCCTGATTCCGGGGAATGGACTTGCACCTTCTAAGATTACCATATATTCGACCCAGAGTAGAGAAAATATCAGAAGTGGGTGGCCACACGGACTGCAGGCGAGGTAGGACCACTTTGCCCAGATTTCCTCACTCCCTAAGAGAGAAATTTACAGTTTTACTAAATGTCCACCATATTTTTCTTGCAGGAAGGGAAGAGGCTCTATTTGAAAGAAGTTATTTTTCCTCAGAAGCTGTACATTCATGAATGTGGGAAACAGAGCAAAGCCAAATCTGTCCAGGCCAGCATTGTCTTCCCACAGTTGAGCAAAATCAGCTGTGCACTCACCCGGGTGCATAAATAATGCTAACAAGTGCTTGGGGGACAAAAGCAATGAAGCAACAACATGGCTGACCTTCGCTCCATCAGCTGCCCACAGGATAGTTCAGAGTGGAGGCTGAGCCCTCTCCACTGCCTCCCTTTGCTTACCCTGCACACAGGGGAGCCTCACACAACTTTGACAACATCATTATTCTTGGGACATTTAAGAAAAATTTGCCAATACAGAGGGTGTCCTTGCATGATAGGGGTTTGGATTCAGGGCAGACTCTTAGCAGCAATAGAAATTTGCCCCCATTAAGCAAATTTTTTTTTAATATATGCATTTGCACTTTTAATTATCTTCTACAATAAGGCAGCCATCTCCACCTACAGGGAGGTTCTTCAAACCATTTGCATTAATTTCCTATTGCTGCTCTAACAAATTACCGCAAACTTAGTAGCTTAAGACAACACGAATTTATCATCTAACTTTTCTCGAGGTCAGAAGACTCCATTCAGTCTCACCGGATTAAAGTCAAGGCATCAGGAAGGCTGCAGTGTTTCTGGAGGCTCCGAGGGGAATATCCCTTTCCCTGCCTTTTCCAGCTTCTAGAGGCACCTGCACTTCTTGGCTGGTGGCCCTTCTTCAATCTCTCCAACCTGTTGCTTTCAAGGTCACATCTATTACAGGCTCTGGTTCTCCTGTGGTCGTTCTTATGAGGACCTCGTGATTGCATTGGGCCCACTGGGATAATACAGGACAACCTCCACATCACAAGATGCTTAACCACCTCAGCGACATCCCTTTGCTATCTAAGTTAACACAGTAACACGTTCTGACATCTTTAGGAGGGGGAGACATTACCCAGCCCTCCGTACCCCCTACAAATTTCACATCCTGGTCTCTGCAATGTCCCAGAACTCCGAGAGGTCAGGCAAATACAACTGGAAGTTTCCAACTTAAAAAAACCCCAACTTATCAGAAGTAAAACTAAGTCAACAGACAAGAAATTTTAAAATGTGCTCCTCCTGTGTTTAAATTATCTCCAGATTAATTCAGGAGCCGCTTTAGGGCAGTCGAGAAGTTTTTCTTCTGCCAATTTATCAAAGCTAGGGAATTAAGAGTATTAGAGAAAGGGGTTAAAAAACAAACTCATCGGGAAATGTAACAAAAACTCTACTATGTTGCCTAGATGGTAGTTTATATTAAAAATCTTTCCATATCCATCAGCTCTTTTGTTCGGTTATTCATACAAAAATATTTGAGTCGTTCCCCCGTGTATGCCGGGTGTGTGATGTTTAGGGTCCGATAGGCCATTACATGATGGCGCCCTGTGCTCGGAGTTTGATGGGGAGAGCCACTGGAGGCTTTGGAGCAAAAAAGTAACATGATTAGATGTAGGTGTTAATTGGGTCACTTTGCCTCTTGGGTTGAGACCGGATAAAGGGCGGGAAAGATTAAATGGAAGAGACTCGTGTCAACGGTGTGATGTATGTGTGACAGGTTACCCTCAACAATAACAGGAGTGCTTACTTAGCATATGATGTACTCTCATCAGAAATCAGTGACCCACATGATCTCATGGTTTGTGAGGTCAAGTCCCACCTCGGGCTCCCGGTTGACAGCACAGAGCCTGCTTGGGATTCTCTCCCTCTTTCTGCCTGCTCCCCATTTTCTCTTTCTCAAAATATGTAAAAACTTAAAAAAAAAATCAGTAACCCAGAGGTAGTTAAATAGCATTTCAAAGGATGCCGTCAGAATCTATACCAGAGAGTTTGGTTCCTTAGCAAAATTAACAAAGCAGGATTGTGTTTGTTTAGGATGAGGGAAGGCTAGTTAGAAACATCTGCACAGGCCCCCTTACCCTCGTAGAGCAGAAGGCTGCAGGTCCCACACCTGTGTCTTGTGTTGCCTTCAAGGTCCGGAGCTGGAGCCCCACTGAACCCCAATTCAAGGTTGACTAGTCCTTCTACCAGAATTCTATGTTCCCCTTGCAGTAAACCTAAAGACACCCCAAGACTACAAGGATAGGTTGTGTAACTTTTTGTTCCTGTTTGCTAATAAACATTCATATGTTTGGTAGAATTTGGTCTAAGACTTGCTTTCTAATAGACCATCTTAATGGGCAGTTATTCAGAGAAGAGAAAGTAACACAGCCAACCTTCCACTAAGCAAGGAGAAACTATTTACTAAAAGCATGTGGCATTTTTGGAGCGGTCAAGTCAGTTTAGATCCATTTCCATCTAATGATTCACCTTGTTTTTTTTTTTTAAAGCCAAATCTGGATTCTGAGGGCTTGTGTTCCACATTGGAAATTTCTATCTATACTCAAATACAACAATGCTCTGAAGTTTCCCTTTCAAGCCATCTTTACTAGGTTCTAGAAATATAAAAATGACTGATAGAGTTCAGTCCGAGTGTGAACAGTGCATTGGGATGATGGGTGAGTTTTATTCGTGTCTCTGTATTTTGATTTTACAAATTTCCTTCAATAAACAGATCTTAAGTTTATGGTCATAAAATACCACTGCCAATTCTTAAACATTTTAAAGAGCAGTAAGTCATTGTTTGTGGAGGTGCCTGGGTAGCTCAGTCGGTTCAGCATCACACTTCAGCTCAGGTCATGATCACGTGGTTCATGAGTTCGAGCCCCACAGCAGCCTGCTGCTGTCCGCCCAGAGCCTGCTTGGGATCCTCTGTTCCCCCACCTCTCTGTGCCCCTCCCCCGCTCACACTTTCTTTCTCTCTCAAAAATGAGTATTTTTTAAAAATAAAAAATAATTCATTTTTGGTCACTTGAAAGTGAACTTAGGCCAAAAGCTTCTATTAGAAGACGACAGAGCTTTTCAGATAACAATAGTATTTAACAGAAAGTTTAGATGATTTTACTTAACTACTTTTTTAGATATAGAACATCAACATCTTTAAAGAATTATGATATTTTAATATTAGTTACATTTTAAATCCATCCATTGATTTTTTGAGAAAAAATATAAATATATGAAAGCATTTTCAATTAGTTCTCCTGATAAAACACCATTTAACATTTCTCATAAAATTACCAATTGGGTCTTACAAGTTTCTTTCCCACCTCCCACCCTCCATAATAGGTCACTTGCTATTAAATCATTTTTAATTTTTAATTAAAATTTTTAATTTTAATAACCATTTAAATCAATTTTAATGACTCTTGTTGGAGGAATTGGATAATGGGTGAGACAGTTTTGTTAGTTTTTCTCTGAGAATTTGAATACTTTTGATGTTTGCATCTTTGAGTCCTCATCCCTTAAGTTTAGAAAGAAATGGTTGAGGTGAAATTTACTCCAAGATAAAACTTATGTGTAGAAGTGGGCTCTTTATGCTGATAGAGACTATGATCTCTTCTTTAGGTACACAATTTAAAGGTTACGTTTGAATAAAGTAGGACTTCTTTTTTTTTTTTTTTTTAACATTTATTTATTTTTGGGACAGAGAGAGACAGAGCATGAAGGGGGGAGGGTCAGAAAGAGGGAGACACAGAATCCGAAACAGGCCACAGGCTCTGAGCTGTCAGCACAGAGCCCGACGCGGGGCTAGAACCCACCGACCGTGAGATCATGACCTGAGCCGAAGTCGGCCGCCCAACCGACTGAGCCACCCAGGCGCCCCTAAAGTAGGACTTCTAAAGCTTTATTTCCCGTCCCTTTCCCCCCCGCCCCCCCCCCAACCCCACACACAAATTATGTGGCTCTCCAACAACTCTCTGCCCATCAGGCACCTTTTACCAGAGGGGCATCACCTGAACTCACTTTCCGAAGGGGCCTTAAAAAAAAAAAAAAAGGTTCCACAGGTGATTTTAACTTAATGGCTTAATGGTTGAACTGGGGAGGCGTTTCAAGCACATTCCAGCAATGGCCAGGCGTGGCAGGATTCTCTCACCAGGCTTCACGGGGGCCAGATGAAAACGCATGGGATCTGCAAATTTTCAGGGGCTCTGCACGTGACCTCCCGCAACACCTAGATATCTCTGGGGGTAGCGCTGAATTATCATCTTGTTGTTGGGAGTCCAAGGCGAGCCCTTTTGGTGAAAGCATGAGGGCCACAGACTGAAGACCTGGTCAGGTGGGACTGAGGGGGGATGTGATTTTGAGGCTACCAGCAATTTCTCACGCTCTGGAAGCTCTAGAGCCCAGCGTTGGTCTGCAGTTCACGGGGTAACTGCACCCTCTGCTGGGCCCCTTTGGAAGCTATGAAGATTTCACACTGAGCCCCTTCAAGAACTGCATCCTTTTTTGCGGTTCTTGTTTATTCTGCGAGTTTGCATGCACGAGTTGGGGTGGGGAGGGGACAAAGAGAGAGGGAGACTCCCAAGCGGGCTCCAAGGTGGGACACGACCCGAGCAGGTATCCAGAGACTGTGGCCCAACCAACCGAACCCCCCAGGCGCCCCTCAAGAGCTGCATCCTTAATCCCCCTTGCCCGCACTCTTTCCACTGGTTTTTCACTTTTTCTTTTTTACTTTTATTTTTTTCAAGCTCCCAAGCCGGCTAGCCAGTACCTTAGACATTGTGCCCGAGGCAGGGAAGAGCCACACCTCGGGCCTTTGCTCCGTTCCCACGAAGGGGACCAACCCAATACAGATGAACGTTCTGGCCCCAGGAGGCTTTCTGGGGCACACAGTCGTATCCCCAACCGCGGGGGTCATTGCCACACCTCCAGGGGACGCCTGAAACCGCAGCTGGTACCAAACCCTCTGTATACTATGTTTTTTCCTGTACGTGCCTACCTGCGATCAAGTTTGCTTTACAGACGAGGCACAGGAAGAGACCAACAGTAACCAATAAGCTACGACGACGATAACAACATACTGAAATAAACGTTACGTGACAGTGGCCTCCCTCTCTCTAGACATATCGCCCGCGGGTACTCACCCTTCTGCCTGGGATGCTGCGAGAGGCTAAAATGCAGACCAGAGCGGAGGACGTGAGGTGAATAAATACCTGAGGCTTCCTGGCCGAACGCAGCGTCGTGACGCAGAGTCAAACGAGGGGCACCTGCTTCCAGGCCAAGGGTAACCGCGGGTAATGGGACTACTGCGGTCCCGGAGCAGTATACGCTTCTGCCCCACAAAAGCTGGTTCTGCCCCCGGGGGCTCTGTGGTTGGGGTGTCCTTAAGCCGGGCCTTGCAACACACAGCCAGTAGGGAAGCCTCCATGAAGGAACTTGACCAGTGGAGAAAATGATAGCGTCCTTGTCTACTTGGGAATGGGGGGGGGGGGGGGGTGCCTGTATGTGTGCTTGTGTGTGTTTGTGGAGGTGGCATTCTGTTTTCTCCTGTTATCATCAAGCCTCTAGTATTCAAAGACTTTGTTTTAAATATTGCCACTTGATGGTAACAGCCCGAGCAATCAAGGGAGGAGATTCCGTTCAGGTGTTCGGCAGCGCAGGGGTGAGGGAGAGGCAGGGGGTGACCGGAGGGTTGGTGAGTGGTGGAAAGGTGGGGAGGCAGGAGGGGCTTGGAGGAATCCACAAAGAAATGGCAACAAGCGGTGCTGAGCCATGTGACTCAGCAGGGAGTGACCCTGCTAAACGACAGCAAGGATGGGTTGGTGGGACCCAGAGAGGACCCCACCCTGCAGTCGTAGAGGTGCCCGAGGAGGACACCTGGTACGCTTGGACCCCACTGTTGGGGACTCACAATAGCCACTAAAAGGAAGCGAGGTCCCCATAGCTGAGGAGCCTGGGACATATTGCTTTAGGGACAACTACTGTCTATAGACCAGCGATTCAAGAATATTTGAATGGAAGCAGTTGAATTGATCTAATGTTTCCAGATATTGTATATACATAGAATTTGTTTAGATAAATTAAGTGCATTCGGTCTGGATGCTATGGTTTAAAATGTGAACAAAAAGAGGTAAAAAGGGCCATCTAGTGGGGCAATGGAGAATTAACTTGAAAAAATTTACAAGTTGATGTTTCTCTCCCCCTGCCCCCCCGCGTGAATACACAAATAACACGATATTCTGTTGTAATGGAGATAATAATACCTTATCATACATGGTGGTGATAAGGCCAATGAGGTGATACCAGGGGTAGAGCAGACAGGACCCCCTACAACAGGTAGATCTTGTAATTTCTTATTTGTATTCTTGTTTTTGTTGATCAAAATGATATTACTATGACTAATATGACAGATCACTGAATGTTGGCCTACTGAATTTCGTGTTCATGATATCCATTGACAATAAGCCGTTCGCTTAACTCTAGAACGTCAGTTTTTACTCTGGGGATAGGCTGAAATGATAATGATGTGATAGCCTTCCATGGGATTGTTTAAAAGTCTGCTCAAGAAGCTCCGAATTTATTTCAACACACACTTTTCCCCAACACTGAACTAGGAGGTGGACTTTGGAGGAAAGAGGGAGAAGAACATACACCTCCTGAGAAAGGCAGCCTACCCTCGAGGCCGATGGTGTGGGTACGGGCTCATTAGCGCCTGGGTGTAAAATGCCTGTGGGTAACGTGTAACACCTCAGAAGTGTTTCTAATATGTATGTAGCAGCAGAAGGACATGCTGTGACCAAGGGACCGCCTTCCCATCTGTTATCTGACTTCCTTTCGCGTCTGAAATGGCACCGGGAGAACCAGGCCTTGAAGTTAGAAGATCTGGGTTTTCCAGGCTCCGCTCTTGCTGTAACTCGCGGTGTCAGCCAAGGGAGATCTCTTGACACTCTGGGCTTCACTTCTGTGCGTATGATCACCAACCCTCCGCCCTCACTATTGTGGGCCCCCAAGAGTTCGTGTGCCAGATGTGACCTTCCACTGGGCTCAAGCATACAGACCCTAGAGCGACTTTGAACTTGATCTTCTGATCCCGCAAGGCAGCAGAGATCGTGCTCTTCACATGAGGTTTAGTAGGCTGAGCAGCTTGGGGAGGGGGTGAGGCGGGACTGGAAACATAGATATCAGTGTAAAAATGCTCGGAATTCGGATAAATTGGAAGAATGAGCAAACTGAGCGCCTGAGCCTGGAATGGAGCTGGACACCGTTTTTATAACCTCCAGCACGGCCGTCAATATGCTGCTCAACTCACGTGCTGGTGGCAGGAGGTGAAAGCGGCCGGTCATACCTCTGATTTTTCATTTCGTTTCTCATCTATGAGGTAGAATCAGAATAAATAAAAATTAACTTTCAAGTCTGAAAAATAGACCTACCCAGATTACTGCCACTTTATAGACACATTGAAATATATATAACGCAGTAATATCGTTCTTTAATTTTTTTTTTTTTTTGAGAGAGAGAGAGTGCACAAGTGGGGGAGGGTCAGAGACAGGGAGGGAAACACAGAATCCGAAGCAGGCTCCAGGCTCCGAGCGGCCAGCACAGAGCCCGACACTGGGCTCGAACTCACAGACCACAAGATCGTGACCTGAGCCGAAGTCGGACGCTTAACCGACGGAACCACTCAGGCGCCCCCAGAAATATCATTTTAAAATAGCTTCATTAGGGGCGCCTGGGTGGCTCAGTCGGTTAAGCGTCCGACTTCGGCTCGGGTCATGATCTCACAGTTTGTGAGTTCAAGCCCCGCGTCGGACTCCGTGCTGACCGGTCGGAGCCTGGAGCCTGCTTCGGATTCTGTGTCTCCCTCTCTCTTTCTGCCCCTTCCCCACTCATGCTGTCTCTCTCTCTCTCTCTCTCTCAAAAATAAATAAACATTAAAAAAAAAAATAAAATAGCTTCATTAATCCTTCCTTCAACTAAGTGAAGTAATGACTTGAAAAATACATCCAAGTCCACTAAGCCAAGTGCAAATCAATAGTTTGGTCATACAGATATTACTGAGGAAGGAATTCTTTGTCTTGATTTCTCTTCACTGTTTGACCCTTCTTATCATGGGGAAAATTATTTTAAGTAGTGGCAGCAGAGACCTGTCAGGAAACCCCTCCTACATGGTGGTTGATGCTGTTTTCCACGTAATGACGAAGGTTTCGTATTTTGTATACTTTGTTAAGGTATCTTGCTAAGCAAGATCGTGATCGTGAGCGCCACCCTGGCTGTTCGGACAACCTCCAAGCATTGACCTTACCTACAAATCCTCACAAACGTTACAAATTCCTGCCTGGGCAGAGCACAGCGTGCTTTGAGAGTTTCAGTGTGGTTACAAAGCGTGTGCACGGTCGCTGGGGAAGGGCGTGTCGGGAGAGGTGGGAAATCGGCCTCGGGGAATAAAAGACAACACCGTGTTAGGTAAAACACACACACACACACTTGGACAATTATCATCTCCATCTGGAAAGCCCACCATATAGTAATACATTCGTGACAAAATTGCCCGGTACAAGGGAAAAGGGGAGGGAACTACTGAGTAATGATTGGGGTGAGTATCTGTTCACTGAGTATCTGTTTGGTGCCAGTTACTGTAGGACTCATTTGAATACAGTCTCTCCTCTGAACGTTTGGATGAAATGGATACTGACAGTAAACTATACACTATTCGCGGTATATACTCAACCCGGGAGGCGGGCTCCTAATGCGACAGGACTGATGTCCTTATGAGAAGAGGGGAAGAGACACGGGGGGAGGAGGCCACGTGAGGACGGAGGCAGAGATTGGAGGGGTGCAGCCAGAGGCCGGGGGCCACCTGGGGCCACCAGCAGCTGGAAGAGGCAAGGAAGGAGCCGCCCCTGATGGCCTCAGAGGGAGTGAGGCCCTGCCGACACCTTCATTGTAGGCTTCCAGTCTTCAGAACCATGAGGGAAGACATTTCTGCTGTTTTACAACAGTTTGTGGCAATTTGTTACAGAAGCCCTGGGAAACAAAAGCCACATGTGAAGAAGGGGAAGCTTGGAGACGCAGAGAGGCAGTGAAGCTGAAGGGAGTGTTAAATATTCATTACATTCTCTCTCTCTCTCTCTCTCTCTCTCTCTCTCAGACACACACACACACACACACACACACACACACAGAGGTACATCCCTATGGGATGGCTTTGGAAATGGCAGAAATGTTCTCCCAGGAGGGAAGAGAAAGAAGCTGGGACTGCTCTGGTTAACGGGCATTGCACGCACACCCGAGTCAGAGTCGGGAAGAGCCCGCGGACCGCCTGTTCCTGACACAGAGAGAAGCCCTCCCGAGGGCAACAGGCAGGCCCACAGACGTCACGTAGGAAGGCCCACTGACAGAGGAACCTACTGTGATGACACACGGTCACCATTAAGCGCGGCTGGAACGTCAGTGTGGCTGGTGAACTCTCTGAAGGTGACCTTCGAGTCACTGTTAACCAGGATGTGGAAAATCCTCGGGGCGGCTGGGTGGCTCCATCCGTCAGGGGTCTGACTCTTGGTTTCGGCTCAGGTCACGATCTCATGGTTCGTGGGGTCGAGCCCCGCATCAGGCTCGGTGCCGCCGGTGGGGAGCCTGCCTGGGATTCTCTCTCTCCCTCCCTCTCGGCCCCTCCCTCACTCACGCTGTCTCTCTCTCAAAATAAGTGAATAAACTTGCAGATATAAATTAATTTATTAAATGTTTAAAAAATTGTGGAAAATCCTCTCACAGAAGGAAAGGGGAAGGCCCGTTCTAACCCAGGCTGGTAGAGGGTGTGGAAAAGCACACAGGCAAGGGATGTCAGCACAACAGAGAGCCCAGAGAATGAACAGAGAAAAGGGACTGAACAGGACCAGAGGGAGAAATGCCTCCTTATCAAAATGGATCAATTTCCCCGATGCTTTAATGCGGCTGAACAACAGGTATAGGCCATAAGTGGGTCATATATAATAATGTAGTTTTTGTAAAATCTTTCGTAAATCAAGACCTTAATATTATACATGATCCTCATTCCAAAGTAGGGGTTCACGTCCCAGAGTCTGTGACAATGGCAGCCTATGGCCGCCTGTGAGAGCCACAGTAGGCCTGGCCGGGTGTGGCCTCATTATTGGCTGTGCAGGAGAGCCACTCATCTGAGAAAGCCAGACAGCTCTAACAAGAGTCGCAACCAACCTTTCTTTGAATGTTGACAATCAAAATTATTCAAGAAAACAGAACTTTTAAAATTAGAAGGAATACACCGAACTGTTTTCCACAGAAGAGTACAGCTCCACATGCTTAATATCTGTGGGCTAAACCGAACTGAGTCAGGGTAACACTGCTACTTTAGGTCATTAAGGGCCAGTGCATTCCAGCGTTTCCACTGCAAGTAATAGAAAACCCAATTTGAACCGGCTTAAACATGCAAGGGGATTTATTGCTATAAAACAGGAAAGCCCAGAGCTCGGTCAGGCCTCAGGCCTTCTTTCTCCGCGTCTCCGTGGGCCCCAGGCTGGCTTTTCAAGAGTGCTTGACCACAACCGAGATCAGTGCCTCCTCATTCACGTGGAGGGGGAGGAAAAAGGCATCCTCTGGACAAAGTCTTTTTTTTTTTTTTTTTTAATTTTTTTAAGTTTATTTACTTTGAGAGAGAAAGAGTGTGAGCTGGTAAGAGGCAGAGAGAAAGAGAGAATCTCAGGCAGGCTCTGCAGAGTCAGCTCGGAGCCCGACGTGGGGCTCGAACCCACGAAACCACGAGATCGTGACCTAAGCCGAAATCAAGAGTCGGACGCTTCACCAACTGAGCCTCCCAGGTGCCCCTGGACAGTCAAAGTCTTAAATGTTGCTCAGAGTGACATCTCTGAGCCAATCACAGTAGCGGGGGGGATGTCACATGCCAGCTGTCTGGAACCTGCTCACTAGTAGACTAATTCCCAAGGCAAGGATACCTCACCAGAGGCACCGAAATCAGGATCCATACCTGGAACTGAGTTAATTCTACCCCCAAATTAATGTCTGTAAAATGCAGGGAGGATAGGCAACCAATGTTTTCACAGCACGAAGTCACTGTCCGGTTTGAACCAGAGAAGCTCTGGAACTTTTATTTTCTTGCAAGAATTCTTAACATGTTTATAAAACCGCAAGGATCATGCTCTATTTTTGTCAACATGGTAACGACTAATTTTAACAGTTAAATAAGAAATTAAGCTGTTAGTAAGTTGACAGCCTTATACATGTGATGTTTAGTGACTTTCATATCAAGAAAATTGCAAAAATAAAACTACAATGAGACACCTTTTTCCACCTGTTGGGCTCCCAAGTTTGAGCATCCAACTTTGAGTCAGGTAATGGCCTCACAGTTCGTGAGTTTGAGCCCCACATTGGGTGAGCTCAAGCCCCACTCGGGATTTTCTCTCTCTCCCTCTTTCTCTGCTCCTTGTGGAATTCTCTCTCTCTCTCTCTCTCTCTCTCAAGAATAACAAAATCAAAAAATTAAAAAGCAAATTCCCAAGTGTAATGTCATAACGTTAGCCAAAGCGTGACCCTCTCTTACATTGCTAATGGCGGAGACAATTGCCGCAAGTTTTTGGAGAAAAATTGGATAATAGGTATCAAAATTACAAATGCAGTCATGCTTTTTGTTTTGTTTTCAGAAATTCTACTTCTGGGATACATGCTGTAAATTTACCTGCATGCATGTGGATGAGTGAAAAAAAACTGGAAACCACCCAAGTGTCCATCTGGAGGGGCTGATGTGTGGAATCCCCGCCCTGGGATACCATATTTTTGTAAAATCACAGACTGAGGAAGCCCTGTCCCTCCCGATCAGAACTATTTCCAAGGCAAAACATTACATGGAAAAAAGAGCAGTGCTGAACAGTATACAGAGCGTGTCATCTTTTGGTGCGGACCAGGGGACCTTCTCACTGTATTTTTTATACCTTCTTTCCATGATTTCATTTGTGAACCGTGGGCATATACTCACTGTTCAAAAACTGAGGTCTTTTGCAACGTTAAGTCTGACAAAACTAATGTGTGTGCTTTTCTCAAATACTTTTCAGGAAAGACTTTGCAGAAAGCTCTTTCCTCTCTGTCTCTCTTTTAAAGAACACCAAACGTTTATTCAGAAATGGATCAGTGACACGTGTTCCCCTCCAACTTGAAGGCTTCTTCCTCTCCTTTGGAACAACAAAAAGACACAAATGGGGAATATAAAGGAAAGATGTCTTCTTCCGAGGAATTATATCCTAACGTTTTTTTTTTTTTTCTTTACTGTGAAGTGTTACATCAAGACTACTAAGGTAAATAAACAGATACTGAGACGATTATTAGTGCTGTTTGGTAATCTCAATGGCATTCGAGTTTCCGTTCCAGTCCTGTTTGAATCTGCAAGTGTTTCAGATCTGGCCCCCTTATACCACCCCAGCCTTTTTGATGTGGGGTTTTGTTTGCCCTTGGTTGTGTTTTGTCTTCCTCAGCACAAACTCCTTCTTGTCCCAATCTTTGAACCTACCCCCAAATGCTCTTTCTCTCTCGTCATAGAGCCCTGTGCATCCCTCTCGTTCAAGTGTAAAATCATTTTATACTTGTGTAATTGGCTTATTCGCATTGTTCATGCTAACTAGACTGGGGCTCCGTGAAAGTAGGGACATAGTTACATATGCTAACCACGGCGTCCTCATCGTTCAGTGTGCTCAATAGATATTTTTCATCTTGGACGAGACGTATAGTTGTTGACACAGGGTGAAAGTTGCAGTGGAGACAGTGCAGATTCTAGTCAATGCACCTCATCAGAAACCATAACCGGGCAAATACTCACACTAAAGGGAAAACCCCAGTACTTAGTATACAGGGAGCTGTTTTGAAGGTAATGAGGGCTCTGTGATAACCATCCACTTGTTCCCAAAGTGGTTTTTCCCTGTAGTATGGATGTATTTTGTATTGAATTCTGTCCAATCCCTTTGTTATCTGTAAAGGTCAATTCGTAAACTTACACCCACAGTGGCAGCTTCTCTTAGGAAGGTTCTAGCTTACTCCCTTCATCTCTATCAGCCTCCCTGACCCAGAATCACACTGACTAAGTATACAATCTACACACCTATAATTTTCTAGGCAAGTACAACTTTTAAGATCCGCCCCCTAAGACGGGGTGGCTGGGTTACTCAGTTGGTTGAATGACCAACTTCGGCTGGGGTCATGACCTCACGGTTCGTGAGTCTGAGCCCCTCGTCGGGCTCTGGGCTGACAGTTCAGATCCTGGAGCCTGCTTCGGATTCTGTGTCTCCCTCTCTCTCTACCCCTCCCCCACTCATGCTCTGTCTCTCAAAAATGAATAAATGTTTTAAGAAATTTAAAAAAAGATCCTTCCCCTAAGCTACCCCTTCCAGGTAAACTACTATCTTTAATCCTTTCCCATACAGAAATTCTGGAGTCCACATTCATGCTCGCTGATGGCTTATGTCTACCCAAACTAATTCAGAAACATATTAAAAGTTGAAATGACAAAGATTCCTGATCATTCTGAAAACATGCCATTGAATCTCATCAAGTTCCTCCTTTACAGAAGGAGGATACTCACGTAGGCAGAGTACGGATTCTTGCAAGTTGATGGTGACGGTCCTTGTCCCCATTCTCTCCAGCCCCCATTTCTCACCTAACAAATCTCTTTATGGTGGTTGCTTTGGCCGCTCTACCCGAGCCTCCGGTGACACAACTCGCTTCTTTCCTGGTATATCTGGCAATCCTTTAATCTTAAAAAATACCACCGTCTCGGATTTCTTTGGCTCAGTAAGGTGTGATCAAAAGGCAAGAGACTGGATGCTGAAAACAAACTATGATTAGCATACAATGGGAATTGTGGAAATGACAGCTTGTGTCTTTTGACGTGTGGCTCACAAATACCAAGGCCCCTCAACGCCTTACTGTCTTGACCCTGGATCCCGCGGAGGAACATGGTGGCTCGGTGTCTGTCTTCTTCAGTCAAATCAAAACCCTCCTCCCGGGAAGACTCTGGTTTGCCTTTCAGGGGTCAAATGACATCTGGGGACTCTTTCACACCTCTTGAGTTTTCTCCAAAATCCAGTCCACGTACTCAACCACATTGGTGTAAACCCCGGGCCGTTCCCTCTGACCGCAGCCTTCTCCCCAGCTGGTGATGCCCACCAAGTGCCAGACGTCGTTGTGTTTACAGGACAGGGGGCCCCCCGAGTCTCCCTGTGATGGGGGGGGGGCAGAAAAAAAAAAGGTGCACGGATCGGTTCAGATGCTTCTCGTCTTAAATGCATGGGTCTCAGAGTGATTTCATTTAAAATTCTGTTCTTGGCCCTTTGATAAACTTCACTGTAAGCAAAACAAATTGACCGTGGTTCCCTGCTCCGGGGCAGAAGACTCCTTCTTAAATGCATTAAACATTCTCATGTGAGGGGCGCCTGGGTGGCGCAGTCGGTTAAGCGTCCGACTTCAGCCAGGTCACGATCTCGCGGTCCGTGAGTTCGAGCCCCGCGTCAGGCTCTGGGCTGATGGCTCGGAGCCTGGAGCCTGTTTCCGATTCTGTGTCTCCCTCTCTCTCTGCCCCTCCCCCGTTCATGCTCTGTCTCTCTCTGTCCCAAAAATAAATAAAAAACGTTGAAAAAAAAATTAAAAAAAAAAAAAAAACAAAAAAACATTCTCATGTGAATATATTAAATGGCCGAAAACACTCTTACCTTACAAGCATCCTTCCCTCCTTCTCGGTAGCCTGCACAGAGCATCTTATTGGTTATTTTGTGCCCTCTGTATCTTGTCTGGCACTCTTCGGTTGTCACCAAGGGTACGTTAGCTTTCTGGAGAGTATTTTGTATTTTGTCTGAAAAAAATTTTTGGTTTGTGACTGGAATAATCACATATATAATATAAACACGTATGTTTAAAATCAAAAGCGTACCGATACAAAAATCTAGAAAGAAAAAAAAAATACTAGGTTTACCTCCTAGACCTTTTATAACTACAGAGTTATAGAGAATATATTGTTTCTTAACATTCAGTTTAAAACTAAGCATGGCTCTGACTGGAATTACCTCCCAGAGAAAATAATTGGATAACAGGCTATGACATTTAATAAAAAGTGCTAGGTTTCACACTAAACTTCATTACAAAAAAAATTAGTCATTAAAGAGATTGTCATATTTAAAATTTCCAATCAAACAGACAGGGGATCCTCCTCACTTGGGTAATTTTGTCTCTTCATTCTTCATTAGCATGCTTTCTGTGGCTGAAGAATGTGATTATTTTACTCACATTTTAGCTGTGGGACTTGACAGAGCAGAAAAGGTTAAGATGAGACCATGTTCTTTATCTTTAGGGTGGAGCACACACAGAAACATGGTTTCTTACCTCCTAGTTTTCTGTACCCCCATCCAGTCACCCAGCACTCAGCGTATATTATACTTCGATCTCCTTTGGAAGGTAGACATATGGGTCTCTGAGCATCTAAATTTTAAAAGTCATGGTTTAGTCATCAGAAACAAAATACATCTTCTCTCCCAGGAGAGACTCCCTTCTTTCACTTTCTACTATTCAGTGTGTTCTCTATTGTATTCGGGCTGTGCCTCATCGTCATTCACTTTCTCTCCTTGTATTCAGCGTTCTACATCACGTATCCTGGGAGGAGGGAACAAGGAAGAGAAAAGGCACAGCCCTCCCTCCTAACCTCATCTCTTTAACCAGGTCTGTTGACCCTGTAGAAATTGCCTACTCATTCTGACCCTTGCCCCTAAAAGGGAGATATAGGTCATTTTAATATTCCAATATATTATAGAGTTGGGTCATTCTGTGAACCTGAAGAATCCTGGAGAAAACTCAGCGCTTCACCCACACCCCATAGTAAGATTTAACGATCAGGGAACAGCACCGGTCTTAGCAGACTAAAAGAGTAGCTTAGTAGCCCCTCTCTCATGATCATACCACCTGGAGATTGTGGGGCTCAGGCCATGAACCTGGCAGTGTTAAACAATACATCTAGGCCATCATTGTAGAGAACTTTCCATTTAAAATTCGACACACCTGTATAATTCATTGCCGTTTCCAGTTTCAACAAGGCAATATCATACCCACTTTCTGCCATTTCATATTGATCATGAATTATTATTTCTTGAACCCCAAAGAAAGCTGTGTCCTTTTTAACTTCTGATTGATTTAAAATGCCACTATAGACACGCAAGATTTTAGGTGACTCTAACCTAAGGAATAAACAATAGAGGAAAAGAAATTTTCATTACCAAATGATTCCCAAACATTTGAGCTATACTGTTATTTACCTAGCTATTACTAATATTTTCTTCCGGCGGCAGACTTTTTGTCGGAAAGAAGTGATTTCATGCTAAAATTTTTCACTCACATATTCCTCCTGTAGAAGGTCCTGGGTGAGCATTTACTATATTAAACACATAAAAATGAATGAATGCTCTTTTCACCCTCCAACACACACACACACACACACACACACACACACACAAACACACTCACGCTCTCTTTCTCTCTCCTCCTCCCTTCCGCCCCCTGACTCCCCCCGTCCCCCACCATGAAGAGTTCCGGGTGTTAGTTTCAACCCTACCATTGATTACCTATCAACCTGAGAAATTCACTTGGATTTTCTTGTACTCCATTTTCCCATATGGAAAAGGTAAAAGGTAAAGGAGGCTATTGACTTCAAACATATCTTTGAGTTATAACATAAGTATAAACAAAAACAAACACACAAAACCATGTCTGGAAACTCAGAGAATACCAAAGTGCAAAGAGGAAGTTTGGCCAACTAAAATTCCCTGGAATACATATACTCTCCTGATGGAGCTTTTAGGTTTGGCCAATATTAAAATTGACCTAAGTAGGGAATCCAATCTGAGGATACGTAATGAACTCTTCCTTCTGTATTTGGAAACGTGGCAGTGGGGTTGGGGGGTGGAGAGAGAGAGAGGAGAGAGGAGAGAGGAGAGAGGAGAGAGGAGAGAGGAGGAGGGGGAGGGCAAGAAGGAGAAGGAGGGGAGGGGAAGGGAGCAGAGGGAGAGGGGAGAGGAGAGGAGTGGAAAGATGGAGAGAGAGAACGACAAATTTAGAGAAGGGGAAATTTTCATTGTGTTTGGCTCTGGACCTGATGCCAAGACAAGCACAGATGATATGTTCTGATGGGAAATAACAAGAACACCCCTGGGCATGTGGATGCATTTAAATGGGAAAGCAGAATAATATGCCATCATATTCCTACACCTAATCTGATGCTGGTAGACCATAACTGTTCTTTCTTTTTGCCTTTTTTTTTAACTACAGGGATTTAATGTAGCAAATAGGGTAATTTACATTTTTAAAATATTTACTAAAATGCTAATGACAGATTTCAGTATACGGGCGATCCCTGGGGAACTAATAAAATCGGTAATGGTACTGACCCAATCAAACAGTGGGCAGCTGTTAGTATCCACTGGTTTCCAATGATGGAGCCTCCACACAGGTGTCTCTGGGCAGGTGATGTGATATGCAGAGTTATCTGCCATGGCCACTCACCATGAACAGATGCCTCTCCTCCAACAATTCTGGGCTTGATTTTGGTCGTACACACTACAACAGAAGGGTTGCAATGAGTGGCTTCCTAAGTCTTCCTTTTCCATCAGCAGTTATGTCCCTTCAGGCAGAAAGAGAAGAAAACCTGCCCTCGATTCAGTATCTTATCACGACCTTGACTTGAAGAAATTTTATAATCAACTCAGCAAGCAAAGCTTGCACAGGAAAATTGCATGACTAAGTCACCTCCTAATGACATGCTCCCAAAGAATGTCTCATCCGGTCCTGCGTGGCAGTCTTCTCCTCCCTCATCTGCTAACCCTGATGGTTCTCTTAAAGCAGTTGTCAAGTGTGGCCCTTGGACCCATCGCAGCACTCGGGAATTTCTTAGAGATGCAACTTCTTGAGCTCCCCTCAGACCCAGTAGATCAGAAACTTGGACAATGGAGCCTAGAAATCTGAATGTCAACCCGCCTTGCTGAAGTTGAAGAAATACTGTCATAAAGAAAAGTGAGCACCCTCCTCTCAGTTTACAGCTTTTGTCCAATTCTTATCTTCTGCTCAGGCTGACCTTTGGTCCCAGAGTCTCCTGCTCCAGCTGGGCACCATCCAAGCATGGGCTGCTCTTCTGTCTGTGAACTGCTTCTCCTTTTGGCTTTGTTGACAGTTTGGGGTTCTCCCGGTTCAACCCTTGATACTTTCCAAGCACTTTGATTCACCTTTACCCCCTCTGTTTCCTCCTGTCTTAGCTGCCCTGGGCAGGATGGTCCTTTTTGCTCCTACTTCCTGGCACGCCAAATGAGAACCCACCCTGCCAATGGGAGCCCTGGCCAGATCTGCCCCAGTAACCTAGATGGAATTGGAATGAGGTGTTCTGGGACGATAGTATTCTAGAGCAATGCTTCTCATACTTTAATATGCATATGGATCACCTGATTATCTTTTAAAATGCTGATTCTGATCCAGCGTGGGGGCGGGAGGTTGCTGCAATTCTTTCTAGCAGGCTCACTGCTGATGTCAACATGCTACACCCAGACCACACTTAGACTAGCATGGCTCAGAGGACCAGGGAGGCTTCATGTCCTTAGCTAGAGGAGGAGGAGTGTGAAGTTAGCAAAAGGGTCAGCAGTCAAAAGCCAAGTCCTTGGGGCGCCTGGGTGGCTCAGTCGGTTAAGCGTCCGACTTCGGCTCAGGTCATGATCTCACAGTTCGTGAGTTTGAGCCCCGTGTCGGGCTCTGTGCTGACAGCTCAGAGCCTGGAGCCTGCTTCAGCTTCTGTGCCTCCCTCTCTCTCTGCCTCTCCCCTGCTCATGCTCTGTCTCTCTCTGTCTCAAAAATAAATAAACTTAAAAAAAAATTTAAAAAAAAAGCCAAGTCCTTGATGGTCTGTTCCCTGGTTTTGTGTGGGTGTAGAACAATCTCTCTAGGACTTTCTTTTCTGAACAATATAAATAGACATATAATCCTGGGGCAAACTTCAGATAGGAAGAGAGGAGTCTTGAAGAAAACTCCAGTTGGTAGCAAGAAGAGGCAGAAACAAGCTGGGTGTGTTTGTGAAAGCTTAAACAGGCTGGCACACTGAGAAAAGTGTTCTCACCTGAGGGTGGATAGGGTGAGATTCGTTTCAGAGAAACATTTTGAAGATTTTGACTAGATTCTGGAATTACAGGGAAGCCCTTGTGATTTACGAGGAAAGGCAAAGTTTAGGAAAATGAATGGGTATACAGTAACTAAAATATGTTATAAACAATTCAATAGTGCCTTTCTTAGGGACAAATGATAGGTCTTGATGTTCATTCTATTTTGTCTCTCAGTTCAAACAAAATGCTGCAAATATCTGTGTTTAGCATTAGATTTTGTGTTAGGAAACATTTCTTTTGATAGCAATTCCTCTGTATCTTCAGAAAGTTACGTTGAAGGCCAATGATAGTGTAAGATATGAGAGTCACCTCAGTTATATATCCCCTCCCATTAGGGTATTATTTCATCGGATGTAGTGCAGGAAAACCTAATTATCTAGTTTCAGAAGGTGCACTAAAAAGTCTTAAGATTTTCTTTTCCTTTATCTTGTATTCTCTGCCTCAGCTATCAATCTCCACCTGATATATTCTGTAGCCTTCATACGCCAGAATCCATACATTCATCAGAGAAGAACATAATGAAAGGAAAGTGGGGGATGGGTTCAAGTGTTGAGTGTTGGTTCCCATTTTAGAAACTACGTCAACATCACTGACAACAACATCTGCCAAGTGTCCCTTCTCGTGCTTAGCAGAACGAAGACAACAGAATTATCATAAATGCACCTTCTTAGATAAATATATTGTAAGGAAAACAGAATATAGGAGATACACCTTAATTGACTGGCTTTTTAAAGGAGTTTGGGCCATCAGATCCCTCTGTACTCCAGGAAGGCATGGTTTCCTCGTTAGGACGTTAGATTGGACACAATATTGTACATGTTACAAAACAAGTTCTCAGAAGTTAAGGATTTACTCTCCTCTCAGTAGAGAAATAATTCTGGCATTTTAAAGGAGTTTGGGCCATCAGATCCCTCTGTACTCCAGGAAGACATGGTTTCCTTGTTAGGATGTTAGATTGAACACAATATTGTACATGTTACAAAACAAGTTCTCAGAAGTTAAGGATTTACTCTCCTCTCAGTAGAGAAATAATTCTGACACAGAAGATTTTTATACTCTGAAAACTGTTACAAATTATAATCATCACTTCTATTTTACTCATTAAATCTCAGTTGAATCTTAAATTGATAGTACATTATAATATCGGACATTAAGCAAGAAAAAAGTCTAAAATATGTAGTTTTATGTGAATTAGTAAGCACTAAAGCCATCATAGGTTATTATGGTAATTTAGAGAAAAGTGCGATAATGTTGTTTTCTGTTGGAGATTCTGTCTGGAGATCATTCTGTTTGCCCACAAACCATCCCTCAGTACTATGCTCAGAAATTAGCCCCTAGAATTGGCCACAGCTGATCTTATTTTCAGTGTAATTTGTATCACATTTTACACATATTGTAGGTCTTGTTTAATCTAGAGAATCTTTTTATTTTCTTTCCACCCTGTGACAATCATTGTTCGAAATAAATAGAGTTTTACTGTAAATTTTTGCCAGTATTCATAAGTATGCAGAATACTTGCAGGGGATCTGAAACAATGAAGACCCCTGAAGGGGAGCTACTTTATTTCTAGAATACATACAAATTTTTTCAAACATATGGTAGTTATTTATGTTTCAACTAAATACCAAGTAATGGCCAATGGACAGAAAATAAATAATCTGATTAACCAAATTCCTGACCGATACTCAATCTTCAAGGATAATAAGAAAGATAGTTAGCCTTCATAGTAGGAATTGAACATAAAAGTGTTGACTGAGCCTGAGTCTCACCATAAACTGTATACATGTGTCCAATTAAAACCCATACTCACTTAATATTAGGTAATGCAGAGTTTAGTTGAGGCCCAATATTTACCACTAAAACATGGTCAGCCTGGATGACAGGAGTAAAACTAACAGAAAATTGTATCTAAGTTGGTTATTGTACTAATTTTCTCCCCTTTGCGGTTACTATTGACGCTGACAGTCATGATACATTTGTTATAAAATAACTTCTTCAGATGTATTTTCTCGCGTGCCATTAAACTCACCATTATCCATTTTACATAACCTTAACGTATATCCAGAGATGCCTCCTCTCCCATGAAGTATTTTCGTTGGAGATCCATTTGAAGAGAGTTTTAAGTAACATTTACCCCTGCAGGTGGGAAACAGAAGAGTATAAACATAACACCCCCCTCGAGGAGATGGGACGGGAGTATCTGTGCAACTCTTTGTACGTCTTACTTCCCTCCGTTGCAAGATTCTGGAGATGGCGAATAGGTAAAAAACTGGCAGCGGATGGAGTCGGTACACATTTTCTGGCAGGCTTCGTGCCCTTTCACGTCAACAATGTCCAGTTCTTCTCCCAAGAAATCAGTGTCGTGGTAAAATGAGGAATGACAGAACACTAGGCAGGAAATCACACATCAGGTACAAGACACCAAACTTACCACGAGTCGACCTAGGTTTGTTGATCTTGATCAGGAGAGAGTGGCTCCATTGTTTACCTGGGACACTGTGCCTGCAGGTTTGCAGACTGAAACCAGAAAGAGCTTTGTCCTTCTTAATGCGTGTACTTGGCAATCCACTTTCAGATGTTTTTAGGAGACAAAGATTTCTAACAGAAAAAAAAAGGGGGGGGGGAGGGAATATAAATGGATCATGTAACACATATCAAAGAAAAGAACCATTTTTATAACACGTACAAAAGTCAATTCATGTTGGTGTGTTTAAGAGTGAACAATTTCTCATTTTGTAAGTACTCTTCATACATCACTGAGTCAGACCCCATGATCCATAGGTTGTAGACAGGTCTTCAACAGGATACCACTTGCCTCCACAAAAGTTTTCTGAGCTGTTTCTATCGCCAGTGTTCCTACCATTTTCCTTCTTTCTCTCCTCTTTTTCAACACTCCTCGCCCATTTCAAAGATTCCGTAACTTTCATGCTCTGGAGAAATCTGTTATCCAGAGTTGCTTCAGGCTCAGACACGGATAAATGACATTCATCACAGGCTCCGTACAAGCAGCCTCTTCTTGGAACAAAACAACTTTTCCTGATTAGCCCCAAATCACAGTCTAGAGCAGTGCTGTCCAATAGAGTTTTCTGCAATGATGGACACGGTCCATGCCGTGCCACCCAATTCGATAGCCCCTAATCACATGTGGCTACTGAGCACTTGAAATGTGGCTGATACAGCTGAGGAGATGAACATTTAGTTCTATTTAATTTTAATTAATTTCAATTTAAAAAGCCAAGTCTTGGCTTCTAGCACTCATGTTCCCCTCTCACCCTGTATTGAGGATCCAGTGTTTTACCCCTCTTACAGGTATTGACCGGGAATGTTATAAAAGGAGTAAAAAAAGAAAATGAGCAGTGATTAGGCATCTTTCTAATTTATGCCATTTATAATGCAGTCTTTGAACCCCCTTTCTTCTCTGACTGCATTCAGTCCCTTCAATTACCAGCGGTTATGCTAGTGACACCCAGACACAGATCCAGAACACAAACCTCTCCTCTTAGTTCAAGATTTCCCTTTACAACTTCCAGATCAACATTTCTCTCTGGAGGTCCCCTGGGCATCTCTTCCCTCTTGAAATCTGCGCCTCATGAAATCTGCATCCCAGTCATGGGTATTTTTATCCTTTCGATTCCTTGGGCCAAAAGTCTAAGAGCTCTCACTGACTCTTTCCTTCAGAGCAGACAACCAGTCAACAGATGTTATTGCCTCCCCATTGGACAATACATCCCAACCTGATGACTTCTCTATCACTTCCACTCTTGTCCAAGTAGGGCAGGGTTTTCGTCTCTTTCGTTCACTAGTGGTATCCCTGGTGTTTAGAACAGTGCCTCGTATGCAGTAGGCACCAAATAAATTATATCGTTGAGTAAATGAAAGTAACAGATATATTTTCATGGGACCAAACTAGTGCTTCCAAAAGTCACTCAATGGAAAACCAGGCTTGCTTGACGGACAAGGACCTCAAGGGCCTAACCCAGCTGGATTCTGGGGGACCCATTCCTCACGCAAACAGCCAAGTCAGGCAAATACCGGGGGCTCTGAGAATTCCCATTCAGATAATATAGAGCATCGAGATTCTGAAGCACTCTTAAGTGGGGTTTTTGGTTTCTTGTTTTTGTTTGTTTGTTTGTTTTAGTGAATCTTATTAATGAGGAACGACAACCCCAGCAGACATCCTTGTAATGATCAAAGACCTTTCCCACGTTTCAGCATGGTTTCCTGGATTGATACCCATCGGTAGGAAAACAGCATCTCAATTCTCAAGTACCCCTCCACAATTACCCCCAATTCCATTAATACAGGCCTTCCTTTCCACCTCTCTTCACTTCAGATTTGACATTTCCCCGATACTCCCAGCCCTTTCTACTCTAGGTTCACTGATCTCCAACTGGGCACTGGACTAAGTTGCCCCTTGAGGGTCATCCTTATGTTCTTTACTCCGTTCAGAACGAGGCAACCCTCCCTTTGCTGCAGGCAGAGACCTCCCTCAGCTCAAGAAAACAAGAGTCCTCGGTAACCTCAGGTTTGCGGTCATCAGGTGGCGAATGCAAAGAGAGAGGGGCTAGGCATTCTTCCCGGCAACTTTGGCCTGTCCTCTGCAGACATTTAGATTAAATGTGTAGCTGCTCAGAAGTTTTTAAAGGATGGACCTTAATCGGCCATCTTAAGGCATGAATCTTCATCTTAATTCCTTACCTTTCAGATTCTTTTGGCCATTCTTGAGAAAGGAAGGTAAAAAACAAACAACTGGGGTGGTGAGTACAAATGCGGCGACAGACAAAGACATCCGGAGCCATGACACTGCCGATGTTACTGTCTGCAAATGCCGTACTAGGGAAAATGTCCCTGATACAAGCTGTACGACAGAAGAAACCATGTTTAAGAAATCAACTCCCCAATACAATCAGTAAAATCCCAGCTAGAGTATTTGTAAATTCCATATAAAAAGTTTGTTGCGGGGTGAAGAGGGATGAGTGGGCCAAGCACGGAGGAGGTTTTTAGGGCAGTAGAAATTCTCTGTACGATACCGTGATGATAGATAGATATCATTATACACTTATCCAAACCCATGGAATATACAACACCAAGAGTGAACTGGAATGTAAGCTGCAGGCTCTGGGGCGATTATGATGTGTCAATGTATGTCAATCGATTGTAACAAATGTACCACTCTGGTGGGGGCGGGGGGTGTTGATAATAAGGGAACCTGTGCATGTGCCCCGGGGCAGGGGTCTATGGGACACCCATACTTTCCCCTCCATTTTGCAGTGAGCCTAAAGTTGAACCTAAAATCTTAACAACAATTCTTTTCACAGTTTGTTTATCCCAAGCTCTTTAAATTTTTTTCATTCGGAAAACTGGAGTGATTATTTTACACTTTAAATTCAAATATCGCTCTAATTACATGGGACATGATGACATTTTTCACACGAAGAAGGTAAAAGATCATTTGGTCCATTTCACCAGGGGGCGCACATGGGTGTCCTAAGTCAGGCCCCTCATTCCTACCACCCGCACCTACTATGTAATGGTTAAACCACCTCGCCGAGAAAGTAACAGTTACCCAGCTTAGAAAGCGCACAGGATTTTAGTGAAAATCCAGAGACCACTTTAGTGAGCTTCATTATTCTGGTTGGTGTCCCCATGTGGGTGTACTTCAGCAGACAAATGTTTCTGAATGAAAACAAAAATGGGAAAATGTTTTACTCGTCGAAATACATGTAGGAAACAACATGAGACGATACGAAATTCCAGTCTAGAGAGTTCCTGGGCTGACAGCTGAGGATCTGCTCTGAAAAGCATCAAGCTGATGCTGGACAGCAGGACTTGAGTCCTTCCTCTGCCAGGACCTGGAGGGCCCCTGAATTTTGTCAATTCTAGTTTTCATCACTTAAATGACAGCTTTGGAGAGATGACGGCCTGAAGAATCGGAGGTAGGAAGTAATGAATTCTCAAGCCCTTCTCTACTCCCCATTTCCTGGCGTGCTGTCCCTGTCGTGTCAAGTCTCAGACATGAAATATGTTAAGAAGATGTAGCTTGAGCTGAGCCAAACACAAAACGTGAAAACTTACTTCTAAATCTGAGCATTCGGTTTTATCGTCGTCGTTTTTGAAAGGAGTGACGGATGCTTTATTATTATTTATATTATTCACCTCCTTGTGAATGTGGAGAGTGGAATGGAAAAACCCAAAGGGGAATCCAAATAATGGTCATTTAAACTTAGTTCTCCTTTTTTTTGTTGGGTTCTAGATCAGTGTGGTTTCCTATACAACCCTAGAACATCTCAGAAATTTCTAAATATAAAAGTTAGTGATATTTTTTTTTCCCTAAAAAAATTTTTTTTTAACGAGAACACTGATTCATCATTAGAGATCAGGTCATTTCTACATTCTCACACATTTATCTCCAGCATATTTCAAAATCCAGTTTGGGGTGGATTTTAAAACACTTCACATGGGCTTCAGTTATTCTGTCTTAGATAAGGAACTCTTACTTAGAGAGGTCTGAGTAGGTTTTCCCTTCGGTTCTATAATCCTTAGGCTGGGAATGACGCAGTCAGATCAACTGTAACTGTCTCAAAACTTCCAATTAAGAAACGTATCACTTTTTAAATTAGCCAGGCGATGGGTGAAGCAGATACAACAATGTCAGTAAAAAGACAGAGTCCTTAACATAAAGGAAATGCATTTCTGCTGCTTTCTGTGAAGAAAACTATTAGCACTGTACTTATTCTAGAAATGTCGTTTGGGGGCTGAAAACAAAAATTCTGGCATCAAGTCGAGGAGAAATTTTGTTTTCCATCAGACAATGCGATGATCTACTCACTGTCCGCGGGCTCAGCCTACGGCTCACTCACCGATGCTCCGTGCTTGGAAACTGCTTCGTTGCATATGTGAAAAAGTGACAGTGCACATCATTTGTGCATCTCTCTTGGCATTCCTGGGCATCCCTGGTCATCAAGCTATTATAGTTCATGCCCTTCATGTCCAGGTCCACGTACATATTCCTGTGGCAAGCTGGAGACAAAAGCAGACAACGTGGCGGTCTTCCAGACTCCAGAGCCAACCTGAACGGTGCTACGTTAGCAACTGCCCTTCCTGACTTACTCTTTCAACTCTTCCAGTCACTCTCAGAAGTCCTTTGTTTTCATCTTCATCTGCTTAACTTCTACGCTCACATGGAAGCAGAAAAAGAATGAAAATGCCCTTCTTATGGCGCAATAGTATTAGACTTGTAAATTGCTGTGTTAACTTTCTGCCCTGGCCCCCTTGTCTCCTTAACTCCACTGACTGATTGATCCGCTAACCTATTGGAGGATCTTTTGACGGTTAAGTGTCGTCTCAACCTTCCTAGTTGCTCCTTTGATTCGAAATAATACGTTTAGTATGGACTTACAGGGGCACCTGGGTGGCTCAGCTGGTTAAGCGTCTGACTTTGGCTCAGGTCATGATCTCACAGCACGTGAGCTCGAGCCCCGCGTCGGGCTCTGTGCTGACGGCTCAGAGCCTGCAGCCAGCTTCGGAGTCTGTGTCTCCCTCTCTCCCTGCCCTTCCCCTGCTCAGGCTCCAGGCTCTCTCTCTCTGTCTCACAAATAAATAAACATTACAAGAATATGGACTTCTATATAAAACTTTAAGCTGGGAAGAGAAAGATGAATGATGAGAACTGATACAGTAAGACGTGTCCTTCTAGTTGGGTAAATTTTAATGAAGGGGGGACAGAGTGCGCGTGCTAGCTTTGACTCTTCCCTGAAAGAACTTCATTAGGAGACTCTAAGTCCACACCGCAGGGTTTTGTTTTATAGCCATAAAAGTATATGTGATATAACTATATATATATATATATATATATCATAGTAACTAAGTGTTTACGAATTCTAATAGGACATCTTACCACTTATTTGATGTGGGCATTGCTTGAAAGAATATCCAGAAATTGCTCCTGTCATATTCACCCTTGGCAGTGTTTCTGTTACACTGTCTTTCAGGATACAAGTAAACCTGCGTGAGAACTTACGTTTTAAAATAGTGGATCTTAAAAGTCAGCACACAGAAAATCAGAGACAAAGAAACAAACTGCTCTATCTGATGCCAAAACAAATATTTTCTTAGCAAAGCTGTTTGTTTGTTTTTTTCCATTCTAACATCCCTTCACTTAAGAGCTCACCTACAGTTTTCCCTACTAACTGGAAACAGGAGTGAACTATGGCCCGTTGGTCAAGCAGCCCTCTGCCTGTTTTTTGCAGCCCATCAGCTGAGAATGGAGTCTTATTGCTAAATGGTTACATTTTAAATAGTTATAGAAGCACTTCTATAATATCTTTGACTTTCTGGATCCATCATTGCTAAAATATTCAACCCCGGCTTTGTCAAGAAAAAGTTTGCCAACCCTTGTTGTAGACTCCAGAGTAGTAATTTTTTAAGTTCAGGATACTATGTAAATATCTATGAATGCAGCAATAATACACAAACATGTTGATTACTTACCTCTGTAGTAAAGCTTCATCATTGAATGTTCAAGTTCAACATGGAAACAAAAGTGGTGGATGGAATGTCCTAAAAGTCTTTTTAATGTTTTTATCTATTTGTTTTGAGAGAGAGAGAGAGAAAGCGGAAGCAGAGGAGGCACAGAGAGAGAGAGAGAGAGAGAGAGAGGGAGAGAAACCCAAGCAGGCTCCATACTGTCAGCATAGAGCCCAATGTGGGGCTCAGTCTCATGAAAGCATGAGATCATGACGTGAGCCAAAATCAAGAGTCGGACACTTAACCGACCGAGCCAGCCAGGTGTCCCCAAGTGTCCTATACAGATATAGCTATTAACACTGGTTAATAGCTATAAATTATATTTGGGGGACACCTGAGATGTTATAAAAGGGTTCTTGTTACAATCGTTTCCTTTATGTAGGAAAAGGTATGTTGAAATATTTAGGAGTAAAATGTTATAATGTTTTCAAATTATTTCAAATGGTTAAATAGAAAGATAGACAGACAGATGATAGATAGATATAGATAAGGCACAAATGGCGAACAAAAAACTTGGTGGTGACAGGGGATCACTGTGCTGTTCTTTCAAACTACATTTATAAATATTAAAAAAAAAATTTTTTTTTAACATTTATTTATTTTTGAGACAGAGAGAGACAGAGCATGAACAGGAGAGGGTCAGAGAGAGGGAGACACAGAATCTGAAACAGGCTCCAGGCTCTGAGCTGTCGGCACAGAGCCCGACGTGGGGCTCGAACTCACGGACCGCGAGATCCTGACCTGAGCCGAAGTCGGCTGCTTAACCGACTGAGCCACCCAGGCGCCCCATAAATATTTATTTCCTAATAAAATAATTGAAGGAAAAGCACCGGTTTGAATAATATCAAATATCAATAATGAATCAAAAAGCAAGGAACAAAACGATTAAGAGGCGTAATAACAGCGGAGAGAAATAACAGTACCGCTAAAATCTAGACCACAGAGGAGCAGAAAGTCCACACTGAGAGGCATGTCTGCTCCTCCCTGATCTGCCTGGGCACGATTTTTTTTTCCTGCAATACTTAATATTTCAATTGAAGGACCACGTGTTTTCCCATCATTAACCTTCCATTTTCTAAAATGGTAGATGAATACTTATTGGTAAGTAATCATCCCGGAAAGCTACTTCCTCTGTGCAGAAACGCGAACATTTACCATCTGGTAGGATCTTCCGACGACGATTCAGCCATGAAGGTGAAAAGCAGACATCTCGGATGGTGGGTGCAAATAAGCTGACAGTGCTTGGCGCTTGGTGTGAAAATGGTAGTCACGTCTCCTCCTTGAAAGCCGGTATCTGTGAACAGCTTAGTCACACATTCTGTGATGTAATACGTGGCATGAATTATTGGGGGCTTTAGTTGCACGTATCGAATTAGATAATAATCTCACAAAGGCAAGCGAAGTAGGTCTACTTCCCAGGAAATGCGCCTGAACTTGGAAATCAGAGCAATCAACACTTTGAAGTTGGTTGATTGGATGAGCAGCCTCAGACAGAAAAAGAAATCGCAAAATGGCACATTTGCCTCGATGGAACTGTGCTTCTGAGGGATTATCTTGGAGATGAGGGTGCTTTGAGGGTAACTGAATAGTTTCTCAGAGGTTTCCTGGCCAAAGATGTTCCTTAGGGTCACATCCAAGTCTGGAAGGGGCCGCCTGCTTTTCCCTTTCCCTGTTGCTTGTTTGTCAAAACTCCTTGTTTATATGAAACAAAAGATCCAGAGTGATGGTTTTTCAATAGTGTTTGATGGCCCTGGCTGTGATACACTGTATCACCTCACTATTTAAAATGGGCCAGTTTAGGGGCGCCTGGGTGGCGCAGTCGGTTAAGCGTCCGACTTCAGCCAGGTCACGATCTCGCGGTCCGTGAGTTCGAGCCCCGCGTCAGGCTCTGGGCTGATGGCTCGGAGCCTGGAGCCTGTTTCCGAT